>NC_058408.1:12015947-12052761 GCF_002201575.2 Neomonachus schauinslandi | reverse complement strand
AAAGGAAAGGAAAGGAAAGGAAAGGAAAGGAAAGGAAAGGAAAGGAAGGAAAGGAGGAAGGAAGGAAGGAAGGAAGGAAGAAAAAGAAAGAAAGAGAGAGAAAGAAAGAAAGGCTGATTGTCTTCAGAAATTTAGAGCAACAACTGATATCTCAACAGAAAGAGCAAAAGCCAGAAGACAAAGGAATAGTATATTTAAATTCTTAAAGAAAATGACTGCTGACCTAGAATTCTATATCTGATACAAAGATGTTTTATAAGGCAATAGCAATTTAGACAGTGTGGGACCACTGCAAGGATAAACAAATAGACCAAATTAAAAGGACAAAGCAATGAAACAGACCCACATGTACGTGAACACTTGATCTATGACAAAGGTGACCAGGGCAGAGCAGTGGAGTACCTGATTTCCAAAAAATGGTGCAGAATCAATTGGTTAGCCACATTAGAAAATAAATGAAACTTAACCCCAGCCTCACACCATATCCATATAATAATTCCAGGAGAATTGTATACCGAAATGTGAATTGTAAAACAGTGTTTTAAAAATACCATAGGAGAGTGTTGGTGATCTTGAGGTGGGAAAAGGCGACTTGAATAGCAACTGTATAAAAGGGGGGAAACTAATAAATTGAATAACATTAAAATTAAGAATGTCTTTTCAGCAAAAGACATCACTGAGAGTGAAAAGGTAAGCCCTAGGTGGGGAAAGATGCTTTTAGCACATAGAATTAGAATAGCTGGTGTTTGTTGACCACATTTCTTTACTCCCTTGCGGTGTTCCATTGCTTCTGCTTGCTAGCCAGCCAAAAGGAAGGGGGAAGGATTTGCACACACTACTTCTACATACGTGACATTTTCCAGAATGTGTCACAAGGCTCCCTGGAACCTCAAGGGAGAAGGGAAATAGAGCCTTTATTCTGATCTATGTGCCCCGCTAATACTCAGGGTTCTATTGATGAGGAGAGAAAGGAGAATTGATACTGACAGATAACTGGCAATCTCTGCCATGTTCTTGATTGGAAAGATTCTTTTTTGGTGAAATTTAAGTAAACAGTAACAAGTTTTTGGCAACTGACTTGAATTTCCTAAGACTCTGAAGAACTTGTGCTCTTTATTTGTTTTCCCATTTTTTTGTATGTTCCTTTACCAGATACAAGAGCTTTATGAACAATCTTGGGGAAAAATCTGTTTTCACAACTGATAATTGGATCATTGATGTAGAAGATTATAAACCAATTGTTACATAGGTATGGAGTCTGACGAATCTTGATTTCTGTTTTGGGGAATGCCCTTAAGGGAAGGAAATTGAGGCTTAGATCATAATCTGCTTCGGCAGTCAGATTTAGGTTCTTGAATTGATTTATGTCATCTTTAGTTGCTCATTTCAAGAGCATGGGACTGGAGCTGCATATTGGGTCTTCTGAGAGCCTTTTGGGAACTTTAGAAAAATCAGATATATGACAGAAATCCTGCATGAGGAAAACTTTAGTCTCTGGGTAGCCAAAGCAAAACCTTTAACCCCAAACATGAAATTCATAGAAATTTTTATAAGAAACAAATACAAGGCTGCCATCCATGAGATTATAAAACCAGTGTTCAAGACAAGTTCAAACATCTAGTAAAACATATAAAAACATAATTTGGCTAACTTACTCCATGCTAAATTTCACTGTGCTATAAAAATGACAAGGAAAGAAATTCAGGTGATCTAAATACCTACAAAACAAACAGAAAACGTATCCATTTTAAGAATGACACTGTTTTGATTTTTAAATAGATATAATTTGTGGATATGTGTTAGGTTAACAGTTAATCCAGGTTGTGTACTCATGAGTAGGTTTTGGTGCCCGAATGCCTGGGTCTATTTCCTGCTCTGCCACTTAACACTTGTTGTTTTTGACAAATTACTTACCTCCCTAGTTTTTAGTGTTCTCAACTAAAAGTAGAAGTAAAGGGATAAGCAATAAGCATATCAATTTCATGTGATCATTTGGAGGATTCAATATCATTACTATTCTTGTAAAGTGCTTGGGACAGTAACACTCTAGAAATATTAGCTATTATTGTTATATAAAAAGAGAGCATACTCAGGCCCTACCTAAGACCAAATAAACCAGAATCTTTAAGGATGAGGCCCAGACATAAAAACTCCCCAAATGACTCCAATGTGCAGCCAAGGATTGAGGTGATAGGGCCATGAGAAGATTGTGTTATAATGTAAGCCTTCAAATGGATGCTAATATATTAATATGCAAACAATCTTATCTCTAAATGCTATAGTGACCGAGGATTTTTATTTTCTTTGTATGTGTCTGTGCGGGGAGATGTGCTTTTCTGTCATTTCCAAGGTTTCTATAATGAACACATTCATAAAATGTGATTTTACAAATAAATTGCACACATATGTCACATGCCAAATGCGAACAAATGTCCTTGCACTCAAGAATGGTGCAACATTGAGATCAGGTGCATGAAGGGGTCATTGTAAAACAAGACAGATGTCACAGATGCCAGAAGTGAGATTGAAATCAGGCACTACAAGAGTCCAGGGAGAAACAGCACCTCAAGCCCGAGGCATCGGGGTCAGCTTCCTACAGCTTCCAGCAGAAAGGGAAGCCAAGTCATTCCAATCAACAGACCACACGAGCAGATAAATGCACAGAGGCAAGGAAGAGAATGTGCTGATAACAGAAGGGCAGACCATCCAGCATGACTGATACAGAAGGTGAAAAGAGAGCAGAGATGACAACCAGGGCTGGAAAGGAAAATTAAGATAGTTCACTTGAATTTTAAATTAGAATTTAACCCTTTTCCTGTACAATGGGAACAATGTGAAGGGTTCTGAGGCTGGGAATGGCATGATCGGATTCGTTCCTTATAAAGATAGCTCTGGAAACTTTGTGTGGGACTTTAATTTTGTCACCTGTCCACCGTCTTCTAATCTTGCCATCATACCAGTAAATTCCACTGTGCAAGTGGATGACCCACCTGACAGGCCACGCTCCAAATGAATTTTTTATTCCAATGACCACAGCAGCCACCCACTCTTGGGACACACTTTTCACCCGGAACTCTTCCATTTCTGCAATCCTACGCTTCAGTCTCCCACTCTTAGACATTCACCTCTCATTCCCTGTGCACACAGGTCCTCCTCTTTGACCTCATTGAGCCTTCCCTTGGGGTCATCCCCAGCTCTTTTGTCCTTTGGAGCAACTGTGTAAATTTTCACTCCCTTCCTCTGGCCTCCCCTCATAGCTATACTTTCTCAAAAGCACCCCACTTCTGAGTGAAGTAGAGACAACCCACCATAAGGGGACACTCTCAACTCACTTTCCCTCTGCTACCAATTCACCTGTCTCTTTACTCCTCTCTGACCTCAAGATGTTTTTCCTCTTAAGCAAATGGATATTCTTATTCCCATTTTACATACTAGGAAAACAGAGATAAAGCCACCTTCTCAAGGTCCCCACAACTAATCTGTTGAGTTGCTGTTATTGGCCGCCAGGTCTGTTGGATACCAATCCTCAGCCAGGAATACAGAAAATGAGGAGCAGTCAAATAGAGCACGCTACTTTGCCGGTTCTGCTAAGATTTTGGAAACAACACGTGTTATTTTGGTGCCTAGGTGAGTTGGAAGTGGTGACGTTATTAAGAGAGTTAAGGAGGTCAGGAAGAAGAGATGATTTGGCATAAGGTATAATGAGTTTGTTTTTAATGAGTTTGAGGTACTGGTAGGATCTCCAGGTGGAAACTGTCCAGCAGGCAGTTAAGAATAGAGCTCTAGAGCTTACGAAAATAGCTAAACATGCCAAGAAAATATTTGGAGTCATTCATGGAGTGAAAACCACCAAAGAATCAAGTGAAAGCACAGATTTAAAAAAAGGAAGGGGGATGCCTGGCTGGCTCAGTCAGAAGAGCATGAGACTCTTGATCTTGGGGTCATGAGTTTGAGCCCCATGTTGGGTGCAGAGATTACAAAAAAAAAAAAAAAACACCTTTTTAAAAAATTAATTAAATTAAAAAATAAAAGAAGGAAGGAAGGCAGAAAAGAGGGAAGGAGTGGAAAAGAAATGCCAGTGAGGGAGACAGAGGACAAGTAACCAGAGAGATTGGAGCCACAAAGCCCAGCATCATGGAAACTAAAGTCTAACTCATCAATGACCCACAGGCAGGTTATTGAATATCTCTGTAGCTTTTTTTCCTATCTATAAAAAGGTGAATAGTAACATCTGACCCTGTAATATAGGTCATGCTTTGCCTTGTTGCATACATGATATCTTATGCCAATATTTTATACTTTATCCTACTCATACTTTACAAACTACAATATTCTATTCAGATTTGCTATTATCAACAAATTGTTAGCCCCACAAAGTTGTCTTAAAAGAATTCTGTAATGACTCAGTTTCTTGCCTCCATAATTCTATAAACGGGAATATTTTCATTATGTTAATGTCTTTTTTTTTTTTTAAGAGAGAGGAAAAAATCCATCCTTGATTCATTAATACCAATTGAGAATGTGCAATCATTTGACTTGAGCTGAGCTAGTGACCACTTTACATTGGCTTTGGAGGGTTCATTTCACACACACTTTAAAAATGATAATACTAGGGCGCCTGGGTGGCTCAGTTGGTTAAGCGACTGCCTTCGGCTCAGGTCATGATCCTGGAGTCCCGGGATCGAGTCCCGCATCGGGCTCCCTGCTCGGCAGGGAGTCTGCTTCTCCCTCTGACCCTCCTCCCTCTCGTGCTCTCTGTCTCTCATTCTCTCTCTCTCAAATAAATAAATAAAATCTTAAAAAAAATAAATAAAAAAAAAATGATAATACTAGCCAACTTAAGGTGCTTGTCCTGCCCTCTACTCAACACTTGGCTGAAGCCACCCCCTCCAGGGAGCCTCCGCTCATTATTATAGCCTCAAACTATCCCCTCTGCCTCTAAAATGACAATACTTGTGCCACTCATTTGACAAGACATTCCCACCCTAGAATCTGCAGACTCAATAGGCTTAGATTAACTGCCAATCAGACTAGCCAAAAACGAGATAAAAGATTTTCAACAGATGAAGGAAGAAACCAAATTCCCATTGTGTGGTCTGGGGGTGAGGGGGATCTAAGGCTAAGTTTGACCAAGGGACTTCCCCAGTGTCTTCCCGGGACAAAGTTTCACAGGTGGGATTCCAACCCCGCATAGAGGGAGGGCCTCCTGAGTTCTTTCCACCGCTTCCGTTTCCTCCTGATGCCCCAGTCAGATAATAAGTACCTGATCACAGACAGCTTTTAGATTCTCTACATGGCACCTTCTACAGAATAGGGATTCAATAAACGTGTTTGCTGAGGGAACAGTTGAGAATGTGGAATCCATAGAAAAAGTCCTTAGTTACACAGTGAATTGAAAGGAGGAAAAGGGACCATCTGGTCTACTAATGTTATTTCTCCATGTTTACTCCTTTTTTTTTTTTTTTTTGCTTCCCCCAAATTATATAAGTTTGTTTGAACTATGCATTTTCTTCAGGGAAGTTTTAATATGAAACTGAAGCCTGATTACAGGGTTAAGCAGTGGAATTAGGAGTTGTGACTAACACAATTTTCTAAAGCTTTCACAACTAGTGAAATGTTAGATGTTGGAACTTCTTACTATAATGGTTCGCTATACTTATTCAATTAATCTTATCTACCCATATAAGCAGACCCAGCAAAAACTTGTTTTCACTCAGGGCCTGACTCAGTCAGTTCCTTTGAAAGACCTTTCCTAAGTTCACCACATAATGGTCTGTGTGCTATGAGTCTTTACTTCAGTCTGATGATCTGTGACTTAGCTGTGTTCTCAGACTCAGTTCATAGGTTTGTTTGTTTTTATCACAGATCCTTTGAAGCCCTCACGAAAGCTCTGGATTCTCCCTGCAGAAAGTTTATACATGCACATACGTACAAGGCTTGACGTATCATTTCAAGGACCTTCTGACAACACATGTGGAGACCCCTTAAGAAGCCCAGTAAGAGTGCCTGCTCTAGTTTTTCCTAATCATTTGGAGCATCACACGCCCACATGCACATGTTGAACTAAAGGTCCATCAGGGCGCCTGCATGGCTCAGTCAGTTAAGCATCTGCCTTCGGCTCAGGTCATGATCCAGAGATCGAGCCCTGCATCATTGGGCTCCCTGCTCAGTGGGGAGTCTGCTTCTCCCTCTCCCTCTGCTCTTCCGTCCTGTGCGTGCTCTCATGCGCTCTCTCTCAAATAAATAAATGAAATCTTTAAAAAATTAAAAAAAAAGGGCACCTGGGTGGCTCAGTTGGTTAAGCAACTGCCTTCAGCTCAGGTCATGATCCTGGAGTCCCGGGATCGAGTCCCGCATCAGGCTCCCTGCTCAGCGGGGAGCCTGCTTCTCCCTCTGACCCTCCCCCCTCTCATGTACTCTCTCTCATTCTCGCTCTCTCAAATGAATAAATAAATCTTAAAAAAAAAAAAATTAAAAAAAAAACTAAAGGTCCATCAAAAGCTTCTTTTACATCTCTTTTAACAGCTAGGTGAGCACACACCGGAAGGCACTTAAAATTCTGGCTTTAATGGAAAAACGTAACAAAATAGTGTTAATAGTTTTAAGTACTCCTTGTTTTCTCCCCATTTTCACTAGCTTTCCTGCAAATGAATGAGATCTCATTTTGTGATTGCAAAACAAAACAAAGTACTGTTCTTCAGGAGCCCTCAAGGCTTAAATTGGACCAGGCAGAGCCCCCCAGTCTCCCACCCCTATTCCGTTTTGGAGTTAAGCCTTAGGGAGACCATAAAAAAGCACATGGAGCTTGGAAGGGGAAATTGACCTGGTGTCTAGTTAGAAGACAAGGGATAACAGAATACCTTGTACTTTATGGCATTTCGTAATTTTCAAAATACTTCCACATATATTATCTGACATGATAACACCCACCTTCACCCCATAAGGCTGGCAGGGCAAGTATCCTTACCCTCACTTTATTGATAAGAAACTCAGATCCAGATGGCTTTGTGAATTACCCAGGGTCTTAAAAGAGCGGGGACTTGAATGTAGAGTTTTGGACCCAGACTCTGCTTTTCCCTACAGTACAGAAAAAGAAAAGGAGAATGAAGTATTATTAAAAAAAAAAAAAAAAAAGCACATATATTTATGAGGGGAGGTTGGGGTGGTCTTAAAAACCCCTTTCAACCATAGAGCTACCGTATGATCCAGCAATTGCACTACTAGGTATTTACCCCAAAGATACAAAAGTAGGGATCCGAAAGGGTACGTGCACCCCGATGTTTATAGCAGCAATGTCCACAATAGCCAAACTATGGAAAGAGCCAAGATGTCCATCAACAGATGAATGGATAAAGAAGATGTGGTATATATATACAATGGAATATTATGCAGCCATCAAAAGGAATGAGATCTTGCCATTTGCAACGACGTGGATGGAACTGAAGGGTATTATGTTGAGCGAAATAAGTCAAACAGAGAAAGACATGTATCATATGATCTCACTGATATGAGGAATTCTTAATCACAGGAAACAAACTGAGGGTTGCTGGAGTGGGGGGTGGGGTGGGAGGGATGGGGTGACTGGGTGATAGACAATGGGGAGGGTATGTGCTCTGGTAAGCGCTGTGAATTGTGCAAGACTGTTGAATCTCAGATCTGTACCTCTGAAACAAATAATGCAATATATGTTAAGAAAAAAAAAAAAGAAGAAGAAGAAGGTAGCAGGAGGGGAAGAATGAAGCGGGGGAAATCGGGAGGGGTAGACGAACCATGAGAGACGATGGACTCTGAAAAACAAACTGAGGGTTCTAGAGGGGAGGGGGGTGGGAGGATGGGTTAGCCTGGTGGTGGGTATTGAGGAGGGCACGTTCTGCATGGAGCACTGGGTGTTACGCACAAACAATGAATCATGGAACACTACATCTAAAATGAATGATGTAATGTAGGGGATTAACATAAGAATAAAAAAAAAAAAACCCTTTCAACCAAAATGCATGAAGTTTCATTTTCAGTTATGATATCAGGGCATCGGACTATTTTCTAAGTACTTAGCAAATCAATCTTTTTTCTTAAAATGCAATTGCCCTTTTATTAGTCACAGAAGTTTAATCATTTGTGAAGAATAAAATGGCCCTATCTTTACCAAATGCCATTGTAATCACTTGGGTAAATAGTCTGGAGCCATTTGGATTATTCCTTATGGGATAATAGGTTCAAAGTTGTAAAATCTGGAAATATTTTACCACAGGAATGCTGCTATAGGCATTTCCCATTTTGAACCAAAGCTGGCCCTGCCCACAGTTAGAGCTTGCTGCTCAGGAACATCCCCTAATGAAACAGACAGCGAACAAACCACTTCGATCAAACCTGCCCACGTATGGACTCACAGAACTGAAAGGGACCTTGAGAGGTTGCCTTCATTTCCCCCTCCCTTCTCTTCTGATGGAGACACAGGCCCTTTGCTATCAGCTTAGCTCCAGTGAAGGGCTGCACTCTCCTCCTAGCGCGGGTGACCCTACAATCTGTGCTCTTCCCAGTGGGGAGTTTGGCATCAGTGAAATTCACGAGGCTGGTGGCTGACCCTGTGTCCTGTGTGGTCACTGGGGGAGCAGGAAAGAGGGACTTTCCTTAAGGCACTTGGGATCATAAAGGAGAGGCCAGCACAATAGAAGACGTGTATTTTTTACAGACACCTGCCATGCATTGATAGCTGTTACTTTTTCTAATACTCTCAGTATTCACTGATCCTGATGTTTTGCAAATGAGAGAACTGAGATTCAGAGAGAGGAGAGGGAATTAATACGTGTGAAAACTCACCGTATGATGGACACATTTTCTCCATCATTCTAATAAAGGTTAGTGATGTGTCCAGGAATACATAATGGATCAATAACCAATAAGGCATTTGAGGTTTGTCTGACTTCAAAGCCCATGTGCTTTCCATCACATGACTCTCTTTTTTTTTTTTAAGATTTTATATTTATCTGAGAGAGAGAATGGGAGAGAGAGAGCACGAGAGGGGGGAGGGTCAGAGGGAGAAGCAGACTCCCTGCTGAGCAGGGAGCCCGATGAGGGACTCGATCCTGGGACTCCAGAATCATGCCCTGAGATGAAGGCAGCTGCTTAACCAACTGAGCCACCCAGGCGCCCCACATGACTCCTTCTTAAACTTCAGTCATTCAAACACCACCTTCATGATTTTTGCCGACATCTTGCACCATGTTCTCTGTTATTTCCTGAGAGGCAGTATGGTTTAGTGATTAGAACATAGTCCTGAAGTCAATGTACCTAAGTTCCCATCCTGGTGCTTCTTCTTACTGGATTTTTGACTTTAGGCAACTGAGGAGACCTATACATGTTTCCTCCTATTTAAAGTGGGGGTGAATAATAGCACCTACCCTATAGGGTTGTTTTGAGGATTAAATGCATTAATATATGTTAACGTACTATAGTAAGTCCTTAAAGCTCACTAGTATTATTTCAGAATTTTCTTTAAATCAGGCTTTTGCTACTTACACAAATATATTAAAAGGAAAGATTTCGTAACACAACTGTGAAATTGCAAGTTTGATGTGATAGTTATATTTCAATAAACATTAAAATAAATACATAATATTCACATAAAAGACGTTTGCCCGTGTATCACCTAAAATCATTTCCCATACCTAGGTCCTGCTTTAGGAATATGGCTCCACCCCACACCATTTGCTATCTATAGAAAACAAGAAAGAAAGAAGAAAAGGAAGGAGGGAAGGAAGGAAGGAAAGGAGGGAGGGAAAGAGGGAGGGAGGGAAAGAGGGAGGGAGGGAGGGAGGGAGGGAGGGAGGGTAGGGAAAGGAGAACATAGAACTATATGGTAAAAGATGTGTTATATAGATTAAATATGTGCATTTCTGTAAGAACCTACCCATCCACATCCCAGGGTATTTTAAAAACCCAGGCAAAATATGTCTAGAACTTCTAGCCCCTGTTAAGAACTTAAAAGATTAAAGGAGTGCCTGGGTGGCTCAGTTAAGTGTCTGCCTTCGGCACAGGTCATGATCCCAAGGTCCTGGGATCTGGGATCAAGTCCTGCATCAGGCTCCCTGCTCAGTGGGAAGCCTGCTTCTTTCTCTGCCTGCTGCCCCCCCCCACCTCCCACCCTGCTTGTTCTCTCTCTTGCTCTCTCTCAAATAAATAAAATCTTTTAAAAAAAATAAAAGATTTAAAATGCTTTAAGGTTCCTAATATAATGCAAAAGTTCTACTACTCCCCAAAGTCTGATTTGCTGTGAAATTTTACATAAGAGCTTTTACTATGTGAATTTATTAACATATATTCCATGAACAGGCCAATGTTGGTCAATGAGGAAATAGGGAAATTAGCAAACTATGAATCTGTTAGGAATGCTTTTCCCTTTAAGTAACGGAAAACTTACCAACAATACCTTGGAAAGAATACAGGTTTACTCTTCTCATATAAAAAGCCCAGAGAGGGCGCCTGGGTGGCTCAGTTGGTTAAGCGACTGCCTTCGGCTCAGGTCATGATCCTGGAGTCCCGGGATCGAGTCCCGCATCGGGCTCCCTGCTCGGCAGGGAGTCTGCTTCTCCCTCTGACCCTCCTCCCTCTCATGTACTCTCTCTCTCTCTCTCATTCTCGCTCTCTCAAATAAATAAATCTTTAAAAATAAATAAATAAATAAATAAATAAATAAAATTAAAAAAAAAATAAAAAGCCCAGAGATTGGCAGCTACTGACCTGGTTTGGCAGCCCAGTGATAGCAGGACCTGAATTTCTGTATGATTATATTTTTGCCCGTGGTATGGCATGGGGGGAGGAAACTTGACTTTTTCTTGATCCTGACAAGGCTGTCACAGTTTACTGCATCCAATCTGTATTCAAGTGAAAAAGAAGAGAGGAAGGGAAGTAACAGTTTCTCTCTCTCTCTCTCTCTTTTTTTTTTTTTAAGATTTCATTTATTTATTTGACAGAGAGAGGGAGAGTGGTAGGCAGAGGGAGAGAAGCAGGCTCCCCACTGAGCAGGGTGCCCGATGCGGGGCTCCATCCCAGGACCCTGAGATCATGACCTGAGCTGAAGGCAGACGCTTAACGACTGAGCCACTCAAGCGCCCCAACAGTTTCTCTTTTTTGTCAAGAAAAACAAAAGCCTTCTCAGAACTCTCCCCTGCCCCATCCTGAACTTCCTATACTGGTCCTCAGCCTAAGCTGCCTTAAGGGCATCCCTAGTGGCAAGTGAGGCTGGGTGAGTACGCCCTCGGCATTTCCAGCCGCCACAGGGAGGCAGGCAAGAGAGAAGGGAATTGGGAATGCGCATCAGGGAAGCTCAAAAACAGATTCTGGTAAATGATTACAATGAATGTCTCTGCTCAGCCCAAACTACTTTTTCATTTAAGTAAAGGCTGCCATTTTCAAAATGTTAGTCAATGAAGTTGAAATGCCAATCCTGCACTGGGTTTATTCTTTTGTACCCATGCCTATCGTTTGCATTGTTTCGATTTATTGTTATTATTTTGATGTGATGAACCATTCATAAAACAGTGTACTCTCCCCAAACATTGGGGCTGGGTTTCTAAAAGTTCTTAAAAGAATTTTCCACTGAAAAAACTTAAAACCTGGGGTGCCTGGGTGGCTCAGTCGGTTAGGCGTCTGCCTTTGGCTTGGGTGGTGATCTCAGGGCCCTGGCATAGAGCCCCGTGTCAGGCTCCCTGTGCAGTGGGGAGCTGCTTCTCCCTCTGCCCCTCCTCTAGCTGGCTCTCTCTCTCTCTCTCTCTCTCTCTCTCTGTCAAATAAGTAAATAAGAAAAAGAGAAAAAAAATTAAAACCTATTCAAAAAAGTTGAAATGAGGGGCACCTGGGTAATGTGGTCAGTTAAGTGTCTGTCTTACGGTTTTGGCTCAGGTCCTGATCTCAGGGTCATGAGATTGAGCCCTGGGTCGGGCTCTGTACTCAGCGAGGAGTCCGCTTAAGACTCTCTCCCTCTCCCTTTGCCCCTCCCCTCTGTGTGCTCGCTCTCTCTCAAATGAATACATAAATCTTTTTAAAAAAGTTGAAATGAGGGCAAAGAAGGAAATCTCTAATAAATATTTATATACACCAAAATAGACCTATGAAGAAAATACCAAATATAAACAATACTAATATTTACACATTGTAAATAGTAATAAAGATGCTATATTACGATTTCATGATATCATCACTTGCTCGCTAGAAAATGTTCGTGATCTCCCTAATTTTGAAAACAAGATGGTTCATTCATTTTGAACTTTTTTCATAAATAGATAATCTTCATGCTGCAGAGCTCTCCCTCCCCTCCCCCCCCAAGCCAAACTCTGAGTGCCTTTCCCATGTAAAGACCTGGAGTCCTTAACCTGTGGCTCCCAGGCTTCCATACTCAGCCTTACCCCAGGCTTTCTGGAGGCTCAGGGGTTCAAAGTGTCATTGGGATTTGAAATGCAAATATAGGAAGCTCTGGGTAACCTCTGGGATCTGTGCTCAGGTGAATAAGTTGTTTCCCAGTCTCTCAACAGCCAGCTTTCTATGGCCTCAGCCCTTCACCTGGTCATTTATTCCACAGCCCTGGCCCCTCTCAGACACACCAGGTGCGTGCAATTTCAAGGCCACAGTTAATTTTCCTCGTTTGCTTTTCTTTCCTAAGACATCCTTGCAAACAGCTCTAATTCTTCTCTGTCAACTGTTTCTTTTCTCTCTTTTGAATATCTAGTTTCCACTTTTCCCAAATTACCTCCACAGGAGTTGACATAAACTTTGCATATTCTAGCATCCAGATTCTCCCAGACATTGAGAAGGCATGCAGAAGTAAAACTTTTTATGTTAGAATTTAATGAAGTGAGAACTTCAACGAGATGTATATCTAACATAGAGATGTTCATAAAGAACACCACAGAGAAAGAAAAAGAAAGGAAGGAAGGAAGGAAGGAAGAAGAAAGAAAGAGGAGAAAAAGAAAGAAAGAAAGAAAAAGAGAGAGAGAGAGAAAGAAAAAGAAGAGAGAGAGAGAGAAAGAAGAAAGAAAGAACCATGACTATACTGCAAGATGCGACTTGCTTCCCAGGGCCTCAATGAGATCACCATGAGGTGTAGCTATTTTCCTAAGGAATAGCACACCAAAAACATTAAAAATCCGGAGGTTTTGCTTTCCCAGTGCCCAGCAGTTCCTAAGGCAAGCCCTCTTTTGTGACAAGGCAGTTCTGAATTCTAATGAAGAACTATTAGATAAGAGGTTAATAAATAGGCACCCCCACATTGCAGTATCAATAACCAGGTCTCCATAGTAGTCATTTGCTCTGATCTACTGAGCTTTACCCTCTGTCTTACAGCAAGCGTTTTTGTTTCCAAAAACCACTATACCTTTTCTCCAGCTGCCTCTTCTCCTTCCATGTTGTGATATCTCAAGCCCAACATGCTGAAGAGAATTCCGTCGCCAATGCTGTAAAGAAGGGAATTATTAGTGGAGACACACGTGGTCAGGTCATGTTGTATAGACTTGGCCTTTGAGGAGACAGGCTTGGCTCTGCTGGCTGGGAAACGTCTTCAGAGGAAGTACTGTCCTCCGCCATATTTAAGCCAGCAAGTTGTAATTACGTGCATATTGTGTGTCCACCCCTGCACCAAATGCTGCAGTGGATTCTGAAGTAGGAAATAGCTCCCAGGTAGTGAAAAGGGCCAGGCACTGGGGTCAAAGAGACCTTGGTTCGAAACCTGCCCCCACCACAACTGAACTGAGTGAAGCATTTAAACTCTCTGAGCTTTATGTTCCTCGCTACTAAAAGAGTGAACTGACTTTGCAGGAGTTTTGTGAGGATCACACGAGATTATATATACAAGTCAAGTACCTGGCACTTAGAAGTGTTGAGTCAGTGTTGTTATTATTAAGATGCAATTTGTGTTCTCAAGGAACATACTAGTTATTTGAAGAGATGAGACACGTCATTGAATCGTGGGTGGAGTGATTAACAGTAAGTACTACTGGGATTCAGAACTGAGCAAAGTATGTGTGAAACAAATACTGCTTTATGTAACTTTTCTCTGATATTCTATAAGTACCATATACTCATTATAAAAAATTAAGGGGGGTGCAAAAAGCAGAAACATTTTAATGATATTAATCCTAAATTCACACACACATGTGATACCCATATAGTTGAGTAATGCCAACGGAACTCAGGTTAAAGTCTGTACATTTTTCTAAATGAAGTAAAATTTCTTAATAGGAGTATAGTTGTTTAAGTTGATACAGTCATGATAGAATACTATATAGGTATCAATAAAAATAGAGTAGATCTTTATGTCCTGACCTGGAAAGACAGTCTGAATGTATCACTAATTTAAAAAAACAAGTTGAAGAACAAAACATATAGTGTGAAGACTTATTTTATTAAGCATGCTTTCCTTAGAGGTTTGAAATTATCTCAAATCCTTTACATGTGTCTGTCCTTTTTTGCTTTATTACCAGTTAGTAATTTTTTTAAATGTTCTAAAGCCAAAAGAATAAGTTCAGTCTTCACAATGGAGAACTCTTGGTCCTCAGTTATTGGAGAAGGAGGAAGAAGCTGGCTGTGGTCAAAGTTAACACCAGATAGTGCCCCTCATCAGTGTCCTTTTGAAAAACACATACTGTGGTCCGATAAGATAGCAACTGTACAAAATGGCTAAAATATATTTTAGAATCCTATAGTATGTATCTTGGTTCATCTCCGAAATCGGACTGATCTTTGAAACCAACGGTTTTTAATCAAAGCTGGCTTTCTAGGAGGAATGTAATGTATGCACCACAGTTTTAAACCAAGAGTGTGAGTGTGTATGTGTGTGTTTGTATGATTAAGCCCATTCATCATAAATCTAAATTCATTAGGATTGATGTACCCATGCAGAGCAGCTAAATAATATGTAGATGTGATCTCCATTGTAAATAGAAAAATCTAATTCCATAAACTCTGCATTACCCCTCAAAAAAAAGAACAAAAAAAGGGAGGTGAGGAAGGAGGAGGAATAAGAGACATCAAGAACCCCAAAGGAGCAAAGGACACTATCTTATCAAATGAGCAGCGGGTCTCAAGACATCTGTTTGAGCTGTGATGACCTGCAGTGGATGTGGGTGTGGCAGCCCAAGCCCCAGGCGCTGTCCAGGGGAGATAGGAGCTCTGCTCCCCCAAACCCTGTTGACTCTTGGAAACCACAGATTATCTTGCCCGTGCATTCTTTGCATGGGAGTCTTGAGCATGAATTGTAATCTGTACAATGGAGCCTCATGTGAATGCTGGTGTCAAAGAAAATACCTGCTTGATAAGCTGCAAGGTGAGAGGCGAACTACATTTCACCGCTTACACTCATTCATTCATTCATTCACTCATTTATTCATTCATCCAACAAACATCTATTGACGGTTGACAGACAGATACCAGGGTATTTAGATAATAATCTGGCCACTCCCAAATTGTGTGACCACACACACATTAGCCAGACTCTTTAATCCTACTTATTGGACACTGTCACAGTGGTGACAGAGGTGGTGATGGGGGTGTCATGAGCGTATTTCCTACGAATGCCTACAAATAACCTTAGGCATCTGCAGGTCTTCTAATCATGATATCTAAAGGGTTTTTTGTTGTTGTTGTTGTTGTTTTTTAGTAGTCCCATGAGGCAAGGAAATAAAATGAGGCAAAATGAGAGAGTGCATTTGATTCATGTCCTAAAATGAGCCAGTCATGGAGGCAGACGGATACAGAGGGACTCACCAAAAACAGCTAACATTTTAAGATCACTGACTCTTTGCCAGGAACTTGCATGATCTCATTCCATTTTCACAATACCCAAGCAGTAGGTACCCTACCTCCCGTAAAAGGTGTGAGGGATACTGATGTTCCAAGAGATGAAGGAAACTGCTCGGGATCAAACAGCTCCTAAGTAGCCTTTTAATCAGGATTTAAATGCTCACAGCCTGCTTAGCACAAATATACTAAGTATTGAAATATAAGAAAGAGACAAAGGCCCCTTGACATCTGGAAACTGACAGAGCTCAGCCCTGGTATTGCTGGGACTGCCTTGAGACTCACAGCTCAGCCAGGGTGTTCTCCTGCGGAACACAGTCTCTCAGGAAACTAGCAGCAGACACACCACCCTTACTGTGGTGAGCACTGAGTAATGTACAGAACTGCCAAATGACGACGTCGTACACCAAAACGAATATAACATTGTATGTCGACCGCACTTCCATAATGAGAAAATGAAAGAAAGAGGTAAAAAAAAAAAAACAGACAAGAGGCCACTATGTGCTCTTGTCTAAGCACAGACCAAAACAAAAGCAGAAAAATCCCAGACAACCCCCTTGTCCTGCTCATAGTCTACTACGAGAAGATTGCTGCTTTTTTACCAATTAAAGCGTGAGCCTTGCTTTCTTCCTTCCCCTTTGTAGATAGGATTTGTTAAGGTACCCAGTCATACAGAGAACAGATTGGTGGTTGCCAGAGGCAGAGGTCTGGGGATAAACAAAATAGGTGAAAGGGGTCAAAAGGTACAAATGTCCAGTTATAAAATAAATGAGTCCCGGGGATCTAAGGTGCAGCATGGTGAGTGTAGTTAATAATACTATAGTGCGTATTTGGAAGTTGCTAAGAGAGTAGGTCTTAAAAGTTCTCATCACAAGAAAATAAATTTGTAACTATGTATGGTGACCAATGATAACTAAATTTGTGGTGATCATTTTGCAATATATACAGATATTGAATCCTGACATCCTACGCCTGAAGCTAATATAACATTGTATGTATAGCAATTATACTTCAATTTTTTAAAAAAAGACCCAGTCATGGAATTGTCCCCATTGGGATAATACTGGCAGCATCCCATCCAGGACTAAGCCCCATTTCCTTGAATCTTCCCCCAAATCACCTAACACAAGCCCAAAGGCTATCCTAAGTCCTCATGAACAGCCCCTTGCTGCACGGTTCCTGGGGCATGCAGTCTCCCCCGTCTGCATAGAGCATGAAGCCCCACTTGCTCAACCACAGGTGTGTTCCTGGTGGTCTCTGGTGGGAGGTCAGGGACAGAAATGGACGTTCAGCCAGATTCACTGGAAGCCCTCACTGCCTCTGACCACAACCCGGGACCCAGTGATCCTGCGGCAATAACGTGCTGTTGAAGGTGTCGCCTTGGCTGAGAGTTAAGGTCCTTTAGGATTGAGCCCTGGTGTTATAATGAAGCCCTTCAGCATTGGGTCTATTTTATTTTCCCGGGAATAAGATGTCTGGGATTTTCAGGCACGTGATTGGGTCTGTATTGTTCTATGGCGATGTCGTACAATGTGGCCTCTGCCCTTGAGGCATTTTAGATCTAACTGGGTACTGGCTCTCAGGTTGGTCTACGCCATACATTTTTGGCATTTCCATTGCAAGTAGTGAGTTTAAATAAGAATAAATCTACTTGACGGGATGCCTGGGTGGCTCAGTTGGTTAGGCGTCCAACTCCTGCATTTGGCTCAGGTCATGATCTCAGGGTCCTGGGATCGAGCCCCACATCGTGCTCCCTGCTCAACGGGGAGCCTGTTCCTCCCTCTCCCTGCTGCTCCCCCTGCTTGTGCTCGCTCTCTCTCTCTCTCTCTCTCTCTGACAAGTAAATAAATAAAAGCTTAAGAAGGGGGAATAAATCTACTTGAAATCTTACCTATTAGAGTGGGCATTTTAAAGATCTAACATTCTCACCCTGTGCTGAGCCCCACACGGGCAGTCTCCTGTCACCCTCACAACAATGTCAAGAGGCAGGAATTCTAATTTTCTCCCGTTTGACAGATGGCAAAACTGAAGCCTGGAGAACTTTTTTTGCTCACAATGTTCTTCCTGAGGCCAAGCAGATCATCAGTGGTAGAGCCGGGAATTAATGGCAGGCCAACTCAGAAGGCAGAATGCTCAAACTTTAAGCTATACTTCACAGCATATGTTAATTTGTATAATAGAATCTCTCTGTAAAGCACTTTTCTGCCACGTAGGTTTAGTGGTGTAGTGGGCCAAATCGTGTCTCCCCACTTAGGAAGTACCGTGCAGCGGAAGTTTAAACAACAGAAAGCTAGAGCTATGAAGCAAGTGTCAAGGCTCCTCCCAAAAACGTCCTATTCGTTTTTTTTCTGAATACCTTTGAACATCAGATTATAGCCACACACTCACCGCAGTCAGCATGATTTTCTTCAGGTTCCAGCTTTCTGAGGCAGACAGGAGACCTGGTGATTATCGTGCCCACCACGAGCCTGTATCAACGGGGCCACTCTGAGAATTTGCTCCCCTCTGCTCCCTGCTCCCTCTCCTGAGAAAATGTAGGCAAAATACCAGCAGCCCTTGGTTGTAAATCCCATGCCAATTTCCTCTTGCATCTCCAAGCCTAAAAGAACCAGTGTGGCGTGCCAAACGTTTTTGCTCCATATTGAAGCTCACTGTTACGGCGCAGCCACATTTGTGATCACGTGGTGAAAATGTGAGGTGACAGAGTCCATCCTCCTTTTGCTTCACAAAAAGATGAGAAAGATCATGGCTCTGCTCCTGGGCACAGGCTATGTCCCTTTCCGGTGGCACTCCTGAATCAGGACACCAGGCTTGTGAGGGCTGTAGTGTGTCATCCACAGGAAATCACCCCGTGGGGCCACGAGGCCCACTAACATAGAAAAGGAAGAAACTGGCACAAGAAGAGAAACCAGAAAGGAAGGAACCTAGAGAATGTAATCCAAAACTGGAAAAAGTGAAAATGACTTTCGAGCATAAAAGGAACAGGTATGATATTCACTCCCCAACTCAGGCAACACTCTATTTACTAGTCCACACAGCAGCTGTCCTCACACCCTCTGCTCTTCTAACTTCCTTGGGGATCTGCATGCTTCTTGTCTGCTGGAGAAGATAAGGCTGGGGGCCAGGTGAGAGAAGGAGCTTCCGGGACAGGCTGGCTTTGTCCTTCCTCCCGGAGCAGAGAGAAGTAGGAGGGTTGACCAGAAGTTTGGAGGTCACCAGGAGGCTGGTCAGGAGGCTTCTGCTACAGCATGGATGTGAGCTGATCAAGCTGAACCCAAGAGACGGGGACAAGACTAGAGAAGCAGGGACTGACATCGAGTCCTTGAAGAAAACATTAATGGAGCACAATGACTGGATGGACACAGGACGAGAGTAAAGGCAGCATTACACACAGCAGCGAGGTTCGGGCAGAAATGCACCAAGGAAAGCTGACCGTAGAAGTGAGAGAAACTCCCTGGGAATTTAGAGGAGTGTGTGCAGACTCCCCGAGGACGTGCACAGTGAGCGCTCAGCAACAGCTAGTGGAGCTCAGGATCCCGGGCAGGACAGGAGATGAGATGGCAGGTGCTCCAAACGCTGAACAACAAAGCAACACGGAGTGTGGTGGGGAAGGCGTCTGGATAAAATCGTTTCTGGTGAATAGTCTAGTATCGGCA
Source organism: Neomonachus schauinslandi (assembly GCF_002201575.2). Taxonomy (NCBI): domain Eukaryota; kingdom Metazoa; phylum Chordata; class Mammalia; order Carnivora; family Phocidae; genus Neomonachus; species Neomonachus schauinslandi. The sequence goes on along the minus strand of NC_058408.1, from coordinate 12,033,319 downwards.
TTTCCCCAATCTGCACCCCCCTCCCCACAAAAGCTTTGGGGCCAAGGGTTAAAGAATTAAGTCTAAAAATCTTTTAAAAAAGGGGGGGGGGGCAGCGCCTGGGTGGCTCAGTCATTAAGCGTCTACCTTCGGCTCAGGTCATGGTCCCAGAGTCCTGGAATCGAGCCCAGCATCAGGCTCCCTGCTCCGCAGGAAGCCGGCTTCTCCCTCTGCCACTCCCCCTGCTTGTGTTCCCTCTCTCGCTATGTCTCCCTCTGTCAAATGAATAAATAAAATCTTTAAAAAAAGAAAAAAAAGAATGAAGTCTAAGCTTTCAGGTTGGATTGTCCTTTCCCCCCACCTTTCTCCACCCACTGAACTACTCCAAGGTCAATTTCAAATGCCACATCTTCCGTGAAGGCTTTCCTCCTCACCTTCACGTGTGTGGATTGTAGCACTATTTAATGCCAATTCACTTTAAATGGTATTTAATTGACAAAATGGAATTACAGAGATGGGAGGAGGCAGGATAAGAACAGGAAAAATGTGAATGCCAAGTTGAACATGTAAGATAACAAAATCACTTGACATTTAACTCTGCTCTCCTGTCTTCTAGGACTCCTCCAATGACCCCACAAGGAAGGAAGCACAAGCCTTCATCATCGGAAAAAAAAACCAAAAAACTCTGAAGCTCAATGAAGTTAAAGGATTTGTCCAAATCCTGTAGTTGGTAACACCGGAAGTTGAACCTAGTCATTCATTCATGTGTTTATTCATTCAGTAAGTATTTATTGGTGCCAGGTCCTGTGACACTGTTCCAAGCACGGGATGGGGGCTGAAGAACACAGCTGTGGATCATATGTAGCCTTATTCTAGTGGGAGACACAGGAAATAAATGAGTAAATGTATAATCTAATGTTACAAAGTGACAGTGCTATGAAGAAACATCAAGCAGGGGGGAGACACAGAGGAGACAGGGTTCCCCACACTAGATGGAGTAGTCAGACATCCTGTACTCTGCGCCCCGAGCTCAGTCCTCTGTTCCATCCTGCAGACTCATTGCAGAGGCAAGTTGATGGTCATGAAGTGTGCAGCCCTGTTCTTCTACAGATGCTGCCCAGGGCTTGGGATGTGTACATCTGAGCACCAAAGCCCATTCAGTGCAAGATCCTCCACCACCACCGCCCCCCCCACGCCCAGGCTGTGAGTAGGTCTCCTTAAACTCCCACAAAGCTGGACTGCCTTATTTAGTTTCCAATGTAGACTATAAACTCCTGGAGGCAAGAACCACTCACACGGTTTCCAGTAAGTGCATGTCGGTTATCAGTCGATGGGTTGATCAGATTAAAAACAATTGGAAGAACCGAAGACTGTTCCCCTTAAAATCTATAGGACTTCTCCAAAATAAGCCTAGCCTCTCTGCCATTCCCTACATCCCAGGAGCTCCCCTCCTGCACAAACCGGGTTGGGCAGCCCAGCACCGCACAAGCCCCACGAGAAAACCAGGTCAGTCCAGGCTACAGTAAGTAGCTGCGTCAATTTGGGACGTTTTTGCCAAGATGGGCCCTGTGACATTGCAGATGGTGGAGAGTGGCAGGGGGTACAGAGAAAACTGCAGCAAAGCAGAGATGGAGACTTAGTCCCACATTAGTGTAAAACCGATCTGAAGCGTTACTGAGGAATAAACCGACTAGTGTAAGCGGCAAAGACAAAATGAGTTCCACCACTTCGAGTTATCCATCTGATTTCCACAAACATCTCAGTCATGCATTGCATGTGTGTGTGGTTTTTTAAATTTATTTTACTGCACCATTGAACACCTTTCACTGTTACAGGTATGCATGTGTATATATCACTGGGGGATTTCCCATGCAATTAGTAGTTATTTAAACTTTGTATCTTAAAGTTTTAATAGTTCCCACAAATGTGACAATTACACTTTGGCAAAATCGCCTGTGAGGACAGAAGGAAGACTTGAAGCAACAGAACTCCGTAATACTGTAACATTAACTTCAGACCTCCTGGAAGGGGTCCCTCTCCCTCCAAAAATCACCGTCCTTCCTGGATGATTCCCACTAGAATTCACAGCGGGTTCATCATCGCTGGCCTGGCTTTGTACCATGAGGAGACAGTTGATCCATCCAGCCATATTCAAGAAAGTTCCATGTAAACAAAAAGGTGCAGAATAAAACACCTGAAAAGAGAAGCTCCCGAAGGTGACACGTCCATATTAGCTAATCTCCAAATTCATAAGAACATTTGGATTACATACAGTGAGAAGTAGGGTCTGATGCAATTTCCATTTGAGCTGCTACTTTGCTGATCCAATACCTTCATTCGTACCTGCGGCAACTCAGGTGCAAATACACGCAGAAGTACAAATAGGTTAACAACTTAGCAGGCGAACGGCAAAGCTAGAGAACAGGCATGCTCATTATTCAGTCTAAATTCAAAACCCAAATCAGGTTGCGTTTCCTCAGTTTATTTTCTAACACAGTCCTTTTTTGCAGTCTTTAATTGCAAGAGTGTGAAGATATATTTAAAAGCAAGAAATGTACCTTGCCCTCCAGGAAAAAAACGTGGTATGAGTTGGCAAAGGATTAAGCTAACCACAGACAATACAGAATTTTTTTTAGCATCTGAACTCGTCCTTAGCACCAAGATAAGCTGCTTGTCTGGAACCAATAGAAGAAACATCATCAAGTTTAAAACTGGTGATGAATTAAACACCTTAGCCCCAAGAATCCAATCATACTGGTATTTTCTGGTCTCATTTTGTGGGGAGTTCATCAAACTGAGGACATTCATGAGTTGAAGGGGTCATGACAGAACAGCGAGAACAAATGCTTTTTTTCTTCATTTCATTCACTGTTGTATTGACTGATCTGCATAATCAGATTTGTAAGGCCTTTCTTCCCCCCAAATTACATCTTTTCTTCAAATGTCTAAAGATCCTATGTAGAGTTGACTGTCATTTTGATGAAGTTTGATCTCTCCTTGAAAAATATTTTTTTTAAAGAGTGAATTCTGCAGAACTGATTCTATTAAAATGATTACAGAGCTCTGGAGGGACTTTTATCAACATTAATTCTCAACTACCCTTAGGTTAACTCAGTGGCTCAGGACTAGAGACCAATTTGCCTGCAGAGGATTGTGGAGATGTCTGGGGACATTTTTTGTTGTCACGATTCATGGGTGTGCATCTAAGTGGGCAGAGGCCAGGGATGATGCACAACATCCTACCATGCACAGGACAGCCCCCCACAGCAAGGAACTGAAAATGTCACTAATGCTGAGAAAGCATAACAAAAATTCTTACTACTTACAGGGCAGCTGCCTTATTAAAATCCCAAATCCACCTCAGTGATTTCTCTGATCTTGAAAGCACTCTTTCCTACTGAATTTTGGCATTCCCGATTTACCCCCCACTAGAGTTTGGCCCGCTGGTGGCAAAAAGGAAAAGAAACTAACCAATATAGAGAATATTTTTAATTCTTCCTCAAACAATGTCTCCCTATTTTATTCATGCTTTGTCAATAATTAGAGGGATCAGACACTTTTTTTTTTCTGTCCACAGTGGAGCCTGGTAGTCCTAATGGATATTCATAATGGCCAAATGTCATGAAAACAATTCATCTCTATTTTCAAAAACCAATGTTGACATCTGGAAGATGAAAGCAGACGCAGGACATCCCAGAGCCGGTGCTGAAATAATGGGGAAAGGACTCTTTCTATGGAGATAGAAGGACAGAGGACAGAAGCAAGCGCCGTCCTGTGTTTTCTCCAGGTTAGTGTGCAGGATGGCTGGTCCGGACCTGACACACACAGGATGCTCGAAACTTTTAAAAACTTATTTTCATTTCCTTAAAAAAAGAGGAAGACTTCTGGAACTGATCTAAGCACACAGGAACGCTAAAGTAAACGATAGCATTTTTCTAATCTCAGAGGAAAACAGTATTGGTAAAACCACTGTTCATCAGACTTACTACCACCAGGCAAGGTTGGCTCAAAGAGGAAAAGAAAAGTCCCACCTTTCCTTGGCAGAATTAAAATGCAGAACAACTAAAGGGAGAGTAAAACCCAAGTAAAAATCCCAGACTGCAGGCATAACAGTGCCGGAGATGACTAAGGAAACCACCTAGCCCCATACAAAAATATTGCACTTAATTAGCTTGTTTGAGCACATTAAACGCATTCAAACTGTCTTAAAAGGGATTATTTCACATGAACTCTATGTGAGTAAGTGTCCACCAAGCTACTTCTCTGAGGTAAATTTAGATATAACGGAATTAAGTGACTTTTTCTTAGAGAACATTATCTGGGTGTAAACTAGTGCTCATTTCCTTAGCCAACTGCACAGAAACTATAAAATTATAATTTTTTAATAAAAGCAGAATGATGTGAAATCAAATTAGACCTTCAAATCTGGAAGTGAGGGACAGATTTCTTCTTTGGTTCCAGTCAAGACATCTCAACCAACATTTGTCTAGAATTTCATCCACTCATCACAGTGGTGAGCTTCAAAGAGAACCCCCCGGTTTTTTGTGAGTACATGCTGTACTTTTAGTATTAAAAATAAAAGTGTTGTCTTATTTTTACCCCTCTTTTGGCTATACAGACTAGTCCAATAAACTCCTAGGGATAAAAATGCATTTACCTAATTCATGGCCAATTTAAACTCAGATCATAAATTCTGAAGGAATGAATGAAAAAAATTCCTATCCTACTGATCACAGCCGCTTACTTATTTCAGCCTTAGAATGAACACTAAGACATTTTTTTTTTTAGCTGGTATTAGTGCTGAAAAAAGCGGGCGCTTTTTCCATTATCAACCCAGCATTTCTGTTGACTCCCATGCAGATTCTAAACAGAACTCTGTGCCTAGAGCCTAAGAGATGACCACTGCCAGTCAATTTTACAACCCATCAGGGAAGACTCTAGTTCTCTATGAGGGCATCTCCACTTTCTCAGACCTATTTTGAGACTGTTCTGATTAAAATACTGCTGCCTAAACAATGTGTTCAATATAGGACAGAGGCTCCTTCAATACTAATATAAGTCGATTATGGATCCAAGTCAGAGTCTAATAAATTTATCTGAAATTGGTAATATGGGTCAGAGCCAGAAAAGGAAATAAAGAAAATCGTAAGTTCCTCAAAACACATTAAAAGGCAGCAATTAAATTAATTCTCATTTTTCCCTACACATACACTTTACCATCAAGTTACTAGTTGGCAACTACAATAAATATTTTTAAATATGTCTAGTGAAAGAAAAGTCAATCTAGCTTATTTTTTTGGCAGGAATGAATACTCAGTGTCATATATTCTTCTATCTCAGGAATACTCATGTTCTCCTGGCAAAGGTTACACATATCAGTGTGATCATATAAAAAAAGACCCAAAGGAAATTTGGACAAATAAGTCATTAAGCAATAAATGAGAACAGTCCCCAACTGGACCGATTCTGCAAGACAACATCTAAGTATTGTGTCATACCTTAGGAAGTGGGAAATATCCCCATACTTCCAAGTGAAAAAAAAAAGTATTTTATGCATTAAACATCTGAAGCACCCTATAGCTGTAGTTCATTTCACAGCGGAAAGTAAACATTAGTTTTCTCTCTACCTCACAAAATGAAGAGGTGGTCAGGAAGCCTTTTCTTCCTGTCTTCCCCTAATGAACTCCACGTCCTCTCATGTTCTGAGACCATTTTCTACTCTAATAGGCGTTCATTTTACATTTATTCGAAAATGAGTCAAAGAAAAAAATTTCCGCAGTGACAGGACTATCCAACGTTCCTTTTTTGTGATCTTCTAGTGGAATGAAAAAAAAAAAAAAAAAAGAGCTATCATGATTCTTAAGCTTTTTCGATGTACTTGGCTATGAGCTCACCTGAGAGTCAGTTACAAGTTCCTATCACTTTAAAACAGGAACTATTTTGAATCCCGTGTCCACAGCCATGGAGTCCCAGCCTTCAGCGTCCCTGACACTTATGCGAGTGCAGTTTGCTTCTCAAAATAAATGTGCAAACGGAAATGGTGAGTTTGTGGAAAAGCAGCATGAGATACCCAGGACAATGTAAAGGGCTTCTCGGTCACACAGAAATTAACAGACACATGCAATTAACATCCCAGACAACCAGCCCCTTGTTGAATACGGAGCGAGCACATCGCCAGTTTGATCAGTGTCTACAGCCCACAGAGGTCCTTCCACAAGCCAGAGTGCCTCGTCTACACAGTCTGTTCAGGTGGGGACCAGATTAAAAATGTGTGCTGTTGACATAATGTTGGTCCTCCTGAGTTTTCCTAAGAGCTTGTCCATGGTCACTCGGGCAGCTGTCCAAAGATACTTCAATAGCCACTTGTGTTGTTCCTTGCCCAGTGAAGCTATCACTTGGGTAGGTGTCTAGGTGGGGACAGCCGTTGTGCTCTGCACAGCCGTTGACGTGGGCCAGAGGCAGGGCCCCCGGCGGGCAGCACAGCTGCTTCTCACAGCCCTTGGAGATGCAGGGTGAGCTGCAGAGCAACAGGGAGTCCTTCGGCTCCACGGGGTCCTTCAAGTCCACCTGCTCAAACTGGATGGTCACATTGTGGATTCCCACACTGTGGAAGATTTCTCGAATTTTCCTACTGGTGTCCTGATAGCCCCTGTCCTTCTGATACTTGACGTGCAGGGTGGCAATGATCTTTCCGCTTATAAGTTCCCAGATGTGCACTTCATGTACACTGCTAATCCCGGGCACGGCCGAGAGTTTACTCACTACAAGAAGGAAGAGCAGACAATTAGCGAAGGCTCCTGGAAACAAGGTCCCACTACGGGAGGGACATGGTCCCTGAAGGCATTCTCACCAAAATGGTGTATTTACAGCGGGAAGAAAAAGAGCTGTATCTATATGGGCACATTTTCCCATAATCTTCTTTCTCCTCTTTGCGTCCCTCTACCATCCATCATGAGCCCATAAAAGGCAATTCAAGAAAATAAGTTTAACAACACCCAAAAGAATTCCCAAGGTTCAAGGGAATGGACACCCAAATGGGCTGTGCTGGGAGTATAAAGTAGGATGCCTTTTGGGCGCCTGGGTGGCTCAGTTGGTTAAGCGACTGCCTTCGGCTCAGGTCATGATCCTGGAGTCCCTGGATCGAGTCCCGCATCGGGCTCCCTGCTCGGCAGGGACTCTGCTTTGCCCTCTGACCCTATCCCCTCTCATGTGTTCTCTCTCATTCTCTCGCTCTCAAATAAATAAATAAAATCTTTAAAAAAAAAAAAAAAAGTAGGATGCCTTTTTGAAAGGGGAGAATTTGGCAATATGGACCGAAAACTTTTACCAACATCCCTAGTACTAGGAATTTAACCTACAGGGAAATACCCTAACATTCATGTACAAAAATGGTTTGGGCAAAGTTCTTTGTATTAATGAGAAAAATGGAAACAAGAAAATAGTTAAATCAATTATATAAAAGAATATGATAACAGCCATTAACAAGTAAGTTGCATATTTAAGGATATGAGGAAAAGTATATATCTTTAAGTGGAAACGCAAATAGTTATACTGCATATACGGCACGAGTTTTTTCTTTCTTTTTTTTTAAACAAACATCAGTGTATATACCCACACAAAAATTTTATGCAGGTTAAAGCTTGTTTTATTGAATGACTGATTCAAAAATATTAAAAGTGGTAATTTCTGGGTGGCAGGATCATGAGAGATTTCTGTTTTTTTATTTACATCTTCTATACTTTCTCAAATGAACATGTGTTTAGAGAGCTGATGTTGAATAGTGATTCTGAGCAAAGACCCTGTAAGCCAGCCAGAGTCTGAATCCCAGTTCAGACATGGCCTTGGGTAATTTAGCTAGCCCCCAGTGCTTCAGTCTCCTTATCTGTAAATCGGGAATAATAACGAGAGTGCCCCATAGGTTTACTTGCAGGATTGAAATGAGTGAATATAAGTAAAGCACTTAGAACATTACTAGCATATAGTAAGTGCCATAGAAGTGTTGCTACTGTTATTACCATCTATTTTTAAATATTTTTAAATATATATATAACTTTGTTAAAAGGCAATATAAGTCATTATATATCACAAATCGTTTTGATATGTTTATCTTGTTTCTTCAACTGGAAAACAAGCTCCTGGAAGGTAGAGACCACGCTGCCTATCTGCTCCTGGGTATCTCCTTCCCCACATCCCACCTCCTCTGCCTGCAGCATTGGGCAGATAGTAGATTGCAGGAAATGAAGGCTGATTGTTTTAACTCTGTACAGCAAAGCAGCCAGAGAGTTGACCACGCCTAACTGACTCCGAGACTGTAAACGAAGCAATGCTGCCCAAGAGGAGGCTCCAAAAGGTGAAAAGAACACCCAGGGGAAAAGACTAGGAGAAGCACCAGCTTTTAGCAATGGCTCAACCAGCTGGTCCCAATGCGTGCTACTAAACAGAGGGCTGGCAGGGCTATGAGCTACCCTGACCACCGCAAATCACACCCTCACAAGGGAAAGCCTAGCCATGGACATACAATGTATTAAGACCCATTCAAACCTCATTTCAGGGATCTGTCATGAAGTAAGGTCTTCTGACTTTGAGCCTCATAGTGGACCGGGCTCTATCTCATGGTGACTGGCTCACTGGTGAAGCAATGATAGTATAACAGCAAATATGCAAGAAAATTCTTCTTCTATAAAAACATAATCTCCATTTAGAAACACTAGAAATAAAGTTGCACATTCAGTTTCTCACCAACGTCTGGATAGTTCCCACCTAGAAACTCTGCAAAGTCTCTAAACTATGTATGCTCAGATGCACATAACTAAGGTGAGAGTTTGACCTTCTGTTTGAGCACAGCAAAGAGACAGGTTTCATTACTGAAGGAGGTCATGAATGACCTGAATTTAAAACATGGTCCTTTTTATGGTGTTATAAGAGACACGGTGACTTTCGTGCCCATAAAAAATCAATTAACTAGAAAGCAGGATCCAGAATACAAATGAATGATTCCTGTTTTCCGAATAAGGAGAATAAAAATCAAGTTCTTGGCAGGGTAACCTTACTGGAATTAAAATAAAGCCTGACATGAACGTAAGAGCCGAGGCACAGGTCTTGCCCAGCACTATACTCTCAAAAATTTGCAGGTGAGTCAGAGAGTCATGGGTTGCAAAGGACCTTTGGTTCTTGGAGCTGTGAGTCATCTTCCTAGGCTACCAAACATATGATAGATGTCTCTATTGCCAGGTGATTTAAAGTATTTCAGGATACATAAATCAAACACTATTCTGAAATAACGCCGGCCCTTTGGCCAGAGGAGCATTAAGCGGGCGTGGTTCCAGATGAGCATCATGTGACTTACTCAGCTCTTCCATGTTGACTCCTCTGGGGACCATCTGCAGCAGAATGGCAGCAGTCTCCTTGATGAGTGGGAAGGCAGATGACAGAATGATGATGACCATGACGACAGTCAGGCTGGGGTCGATGTAGCACTGCCAGTTACAGGGGTCCTCAGGCTGCAGGGGATGCACGTAGAATACGATGGCCGTGACCACCACGACCACCGAGCCCAGCGCATCGCCCATCACATGCAAAAGTACACCTGCCAGGAGGAAAGACAGACCGCTAAGGGACAGATCCAAACTCGGGAGCTGCGTGACGCTCAGTGACCTGGGTTCCCAAGTCTAAGACCAGTTGCTATTTGTTTTCTTTTTGGTTAAAACAGCAGGATGGATGCGAATGAAAAAAATAAAAAAGTCCTCTACTTTGCAGAAAACAAAACCCTAGGCCACCATCCCAGGACGCAGAGAACCTGCAACAGCCTAGGAAGATTCTGAGCTACAGACGCCAGTGGGAAGAGGGACTGTATCTGCGCATGGTGCCTCACCACCCCTGCCTGCCACTCATCAGAAGGCACCGAACTGGAAAACAGAGGCTGTGCAAATGGTTTCTTAGTCTTTCAGACAAGTATCTGCGATTTAAATGGTTTTAAACATTTTCAAGAGGAGAAGGAACTAAGACATATCAAGAGAGTGGTTCTTGGGGCGCCTGGGTGGCTCAATCCATTAAGCGTCCGCCTTCGGCTCAGGTCATGATCCCAGGGTCCTGGGATCGAGTCTCGCATCGGGCTCCCTGCTCCACGGGGAGCCTGCTTCTCCCTCTCCCTCTGCCTGCCGCTCCCCATGCTTGTGCTCTGTCTCTGTCAAATAAATAAACAAAATCTTTAAGAAAAGAAAAAAAGAGAGAGAGAGTTGTTCTTGTTATTCCTTCTCTTTCCTCTTCCTTGATCCATCTCCCCCCTTCCCTGCATGTCTTTGCCTACTCCTTACTTAGCCGAGGTCATTCAAACTGGTTCGAGAGGTCGTTAAGAAGGAACTCCAGCAATACTGCCACTGAATAAAGAGCGATTTGTCACAATAAAATAAAATTAAAATTAAAGAGATAATAACAAACATCGTGGTTGCCTTTAATCAAGGGAATCAACCTTAAAGGTTTTGATTATGATACAGAAAATATGGAATCCTAACACAGAAGATCTGGGTGTCCAGTTGTATGCGAGACACAGACTAAACTGGGATTTAGGTGAAAACCTTGTCAGAAGGATTATAAAATATAAACACCAGGTAATTTATTTTTATTTTTTATTTTTTTGCAGAAAACATCAGACGCTTGCTATTCAAAGTATGGTGTGCAGACTAGCAGCATCAGCATCCCCCAGAAGCTGGTGAGAAATGCAGAATCAGGCCCCACCTCAGATCTACAGAATCCGATTCTGCATTTTTAACAAGATCACCAGGGGATTAAAACTCAAATAAAACTCCCAGAGCACTGCTCTAGAAGAAAGCATATAGATTAAGAAAGATTCATTTGTCTCTCCAAGTATCCCACAGATCCACTTGGTTGAATTAATAATAATCCAAAATCCTAATAACTCACTTGTGGCTACAACCAAACGGTCTCACTTGGAAGATGCTTTAATTGGGCTAATGCTGCTTTTTGGCAATAATTTTAGGATTCTGAGTAGCTGAGCAGCATCAGAGGCAAAACAGCATTCTGTAAACATAAGAAATGCAATTTGTGGCAACCTCCCCCCACCCCAAAATAATACAGGAATAAAAAATATCTCTACATTTCCTTCTGGCTGAGTGGTTAGGTATTAGAACAGAATTCTGGGGGCGCCTGGGTGGCTTAGTTGGTTAAGCGACTGCCTTCAGCTCAGGTCGTGATCCCGGAGTCCTGGAATTGAGTCCCGCATCGGGCTCCCGGCTCGGCGGGAAGCCTGGTTCTCCCTCTGACCCTATCCCCTCTCATGCTGTTTCTCTCTCTCTCTCTCTCTCTCTCTCTCAAATAAATAAAATCTTTATAAAAAAAAAAGAACAGAATTCTGGTTCAATAACTACATTAAACAGGGGCGCCTGGGTGGCTCAGTCGTTAAGCATCTGCCTTCAGCTCAGGTCATGATCCCAGGGTCCTGGGATCGAGCCCCACATCGGGCTCCCTGCTCTGCGGGAAGCCTGCTTCTCCCTCTCCCACTCCCCCTGCTTGTGTTCCCTCTCTGGCTGTGTCTCTGTCAAATAAATAAAATATTTAAAAAAATAAAAATAAAAATAAAAATAAATAAATAAATACATTAAACAATTCCATCTTCTAATTCTGTGCCCCTTTTCCCCCACCCACCCACAAAAGAGCTTTTTACTCCCCAGTCCCTATTCTGAGCCACAAAGAGAAAATCCCAAGAGTTGGTCTATATAACTTGTTCCTCCAGGGAAACCTGAAGATCAAAGCCTGAACCTTCCCCAGGGCAGTACAAAGTGATATTATAAAAATACGAAGACCAAGTATTTCCTAGCTGCACTTGACATCATTTTCGCTGCCTGAGACAGTTGTCATCCTCTGTTTCCTGCATGACAGCCTCGTTTCCTCCATTAGACATGAAGTGACGTGAGGATGAAGGTCATGCTCTGCATTTCTTGTGTTTATATTTTGGCACTAGAAGCATACATTGCAGGCACTCAATGAAACAGTATTTTCTGGTTGGTCGGTCATAACTCCCATGACATAGAGTAACTTCTGCCTTTTACTCAATAACAATAATTGTATTGCCAGTTAACATATATGCATCAGACGTTGTTGTAAGTATGTTCCATGTATTTACATATTAAGTCCTTTGAAGGACTCTCTGAAGTGGTTACTCTCTCCATTCTACAAATGAGGAAACTGAGGCATGGAGTAGCTGAGTAACTTATCCAAGATCACCCAACTAGAAAGTGCCCGAGTAGGGATACAAGTCTACCATAGTCTAACTAGAGAACCACTGTGCATCCTGCCTCACAGAAGTCCTAGATTCCCATTTCAGGTTTTCCTCCTAAGAAATCTCACTATTAGACCCTCACAATTATACAAAATAGCTTTCACACTTGTTTTTCCCATAACCCACAGTTAGAATCATATTTTGCCTCCTAGCACACACAGAGACACGCAGTGAAACAAACGTGAAAAAAACAAAGCCTATTCCAACATATGATTTATTACCGCTTTCTATTCTATTTCATTCAATTCTGGTTAATTTTCTAAATGCTGATCATATGCTACTAAATTGATTTTATGACCCAAACTATCATGGTTTTCAGTTTGAAAAACTGCTTAAAGCATGATTTCCTTAAATTCTTGAGACTGGATATTAGAGTGTGTTTTCTGGCCACCCATGCAAAGATGAAGAAGGCCTGGTCATTATCATCCAGGGACAACAGTCCACTGGCAGGATTCTCAGAGAAGTGCACCAGGAACCTCGGGGTGGGGGGCGCTGAGTCCCTGTGATGGGACATCTCAAGGATGGCATCTCGAGAGATGGGGCAGTTGGGCAGGACTCTGAAGGGGGGACAGATCTCAACAGGCAGTGGCGTTCCAGGCAGAGAGAACTCAGAGAGAAAGTGTTCCAGGCAGGGAGCTCAAGGGAGGCTGCAGATGAGGACGTGCCTGACAGGCAGCGGGGTGCCCTCAGAATGAAGTCACAGACCCTGACAGTTTCCGTGAGCCATGGACCTTGCCAAAGTCAGCCTCCGTGAGTCACGGGATTCTCCTCTGAGCAATGGGGATGAGAACAGCATCTGTCTCACTTCTCTCAGAGGCTAGTTCTGAAGAGTCTGTTGGAACAATGTCTGAAAGCCCACTGAGATGAAGTGCACAGAACTGATGGAGACGATGATAATGAGCGTGATTTGTTGAGTGTGTCCTCTGTGCTATTCCAACCACTCATGCAACATACTGATAAGGAGACTGAAGCTCAAAGAGGTTAAGTTACTTGCCCAAGGTCACCTAGCTAGTAAAAGGCAGAGGTTGACCTTGAACCAGATCTGCCTGACTCAGCACTGGTCACCTCACTGTAAGTGTGCATTAGATGGAGATGGGGGGCAGGAGAGACAGTTCTGGTCTAGGAGAGGAGGTGGGGCAGCAAAGGGGTGAAGAACAGGGCAGAAATGTCTAGAAAGGACCGCTGACACCGGAACAGCAAGCCTTTGAATGTCAGCAGTGTTAGGACTTTATTCTGGAAGCAGCAAAGATTTCTGAGCAGATTCTGATGGGATCACATCTGTGATTCAGAAAGATAAGTCAGGCAGCATTATCTGAGAGACGAAGATCAACACTTGGTAGACAGCTCAATTATCTGCTCACAAGGTAGCTCTGCAATGACAGGACACCTCAACCGTTGGCCCTCACTTCCTGTCTTGAGATTTTTTAAAAAACTCAGAAAAACTGGCAATTTGACATAAGTTGAAATTTGATGTGTCCCGGGCCTTGAAAAAGCCATCAGTGTCGTTGAATGTGTTGATAACCAGAAACATGATGCAGTAGCCCTGGGCATTAACAAGTGGTTATGGAAAGAGGAGTTCTTTCTTACTGGAAAAAAACAATTAGAAAAAAAAATCTCATCAAAGGAGACTTATTTTCAAATGATGTCAGGATTGCAGTTTATCTATTTATATTTATACTGAAATAAAAAATTTAATTATCTTCTGACACTCTGTTGCAATAGTTTTTAATGTATCACATTTGATCCTATTAAATAAAATCAACAACTGAAATTGACGAGAATTCATAAAGGTTTGTGGTTTCACTGTGCTTTGCAGAAGATGGACTGTGTTTCTCAGAAGGCATTTGTTTTTTTCCATTGAAATAAGAGAAACACTAATGAAAATCCAGAAATGATTTTTGTTCACACGAATCCCCGCCAGTCGTTTGCTCCCCTGCAGATCTAGGAGGACAGTCCTGTTTTCTCAAGCAGTGGCTTAAAGGTCAAAAGTGTAACCACTCAGTGGACTGTCTACACTGGAGAAGCAAGCCATCCTGCGTGGAGTGCACAAGCAGTATGCAAGACTGGGAAGAGGTGGAAATGAGAAGTAGGCGCCCAGGATCCCAGCCCCGCCTCAGCTGCCAGCCTGGGTGACTTGGGAAGTCACCAGACTCGCGGGACCCTGTTTCCTTATCTGCAAAACGAGGGGGTGAAGTCCATTCCCACTAAGGCCTTTCTACGCCTTCTCCGAATCATGGCTCCAAGATGAGGACACACGACCTAAGGGGAGGCCAGCCTCCCACTTGGCCTGAAAGATGGAGAGGTTCCTGGGAGCCACAGCAGGGCCCGGAGCTCTTACCCTCACCTAGGCAACAGGGTTGAGCCCAGCGATTCCACTCACTACCTGAGAGTCAACAGCTCCCACTTGGTGAGATTCGTACAAATGCGAGTGGCTCATGCCTGCACGCTGTCTGGCACAAAGCGTGCACTCCATCAACAGGCTTTTCCTTCCACATCGCCCAAGCACTTTACATGTTTTATCGAACAGCCACCCCCTCAAGTAGATACTATTTAAAAGATGAGGGAATTGGAAGCTTAGAGAAGTCCAAAAACTTGCCCAAAGTCAGAGTCTTAAACAGCAGAGCCAAGACCCCAAACCCAGGCATCTTGAGCCCAAATCTCAATCTTTCGGCCACTGCATTATTCACCTCTGGTGGAAGCAACAGGTGCACGCTGGTCAGTACCTGTAGAGCACAAGGCTGAGCCAGGTACAGCAAGGATTTACCGAGGGCATTTTTCCAACTAGGAGCTCCAACGACTTTAGACTAAAGATCAGCCAGATCATACAAGTTTCATGATCATGCTGCAAGTTTCATATATCATGCTTCCCAAACAAGGTCACAATATCTACTGGTCCCACTCTTAAGTCCTCTCAGCATCTTTTCACCTACCTGTTCTCCTTCTCTGCAGCATGAGAATGGATAATTAACAGAATGTGCTTTGCAAAATTAAAGTGCTATGGAAAATTTATGTTATACATATATAATATATACAGTATGTATTTGATATCTAAAATATATATAGTATATTATATTTTAAACTGAACCCAAAGAGAAAGGATAGTGATTTTTCATTACAGATTCTCTCTTTCCAAAAAAGATTCACCACCAAGCACTTTAGTAATTCCCCTCTTGCTGTTCAATTTTTAAAAATTGAGGGCGCCTGGGTGGCTCAGTTGGTTAAGCGACTGCCTTCGGCTCAGGTCATGATCCTGGAGTCCCGGGATCGAGTCCCACATCGGGCTCCCTGCTCGGCAGGGAGTCTGCTTCGTCCTCTGACCCTATCCCCTCTCATGTGTTCTCTCTCTCTCATTCTCTCTCTCTCAAATAAATAAATAAAATCTTTAAAAAAAATTACTAAAAAAAAAATAAAAATTGACTCATGTAGAAATTTTTAGGAGCTCATGTATGGTTGTTGTTATTGTCGGGGTTTTTTTTCTGGTTTTCCCTACAGATCCATTCCGGGTATCGCTTTGTAAAACAGATGGGAGACTCTCAGAAATGAAAGTGTCTTCCAGATGACTACTTTTTCTTTATGTTATTTCCATTTAAGCCCTACCACAGGTTTCCCCCCAAATCATCTGGAAGTAAAGGGTTAAATAATCTTTGTTGAAATCCTCCAAGTTGAGACTGGGGACTTGGGCAAAGTCTCTGCCCAAGAAGTTGGAAGAGAGAGATGCTGGATACAATGTCGGTATCTGGTGAGAAATGCACCTCTGAACATCCTGGGCTAACTTTTGCCCAGTGCCTGTGACCCTGAGCACAAGGCAGGGAGGATGCTAGTAACGTGCCGTCCACGTGCCTCACCAGAACCCTCTGCTTTGGGCCTGGAAGTAGAGATTCAAGGAAGCCAAGAGACCCATCCCAGACGCAGATTTCTGGCAGAAAAAAGTGAGGTGTGAGGGTCAGTCAGCAATGCTAGGTTGGATGCAGGCACCCGCTCTCTTCTCACCTTTATCAAAATTACATTCAAATAAAAGCGGCCTCATTTTACATTAGCAATACCCACGAGTGGGCAAAAGGAAGTAAAGTAATAGCATGCTACTGATCTGTGAAGCTCTGGAACAGGCAGCATTAGCCTGGATCTAAGTGGAGCAAGGATAAATCATTAGCAACTAGTGTGTCACTCAGAATCAATGCAGTGATTAGGCAAGAGACCAGGGTCATAGTCTATTCGTGCAACCGGCCTACTTTCTAACACACTTTATTAAAAGGCAAACAGAAACGAAGAGGACAGCACAGCCCGTATGTATTACAGACAGGGGTTTCAAATTGACCCAAAGTCGATCTTACCTCTGATATTCAGGGCTTCAGACTTTTTCTCCTTTTTCATAGTCTCTTCTGGTTCATTCTGGGTGTTCAGAGAATCACCTGCATTCAAAGAAGAAACCTTGTGTTGTGTATAAGTTCTACAAACAAAAAGAACCAATGGACTCAAAAAAAGGTTTTGTTATTTTAAACTCCTACTAGCTCATCAGACCCCCTACCTCTCCACACACAGCCCAGAATAGTACATTTTGGCCTTGATATAAGTCTTGTGATCCACCTTTGGATTTCATTCACACTTCCATTCAAGTTTAGAAGAAAAAAAAAGAGGCAAGTGGGAGCCCACCCCCACCCCCAAACCCATAACTCCCACGGGGATAGAAGGATGGGCAAAGGGGAAGGGTGAAAAACAAAGTGCAGACAGCATCTGATGAAGGGGCAACGGTTGGGGGATGCTATCTGTTGCCCAGCAATAACTGATTTTTAAGAAAAGCAATACTCTGAAGCAGACAGAATAAGGGGAAGGGGAAAGAGGCAAAAAAGGGGGGGCGGGGCTGAGGATCCAGGAGAAAACAAAAGAAACTGTGGGGAATGCCATAAGTTAGCAGCAGAGAATTAAAGCCGGGCTGCAGAGGACATGGACTTTTTTTACAAAATAGAATCAGCCGCAGCAACAGCCAGAAAGAAAAAGAGGGCGTGGATGCGGAGGAAGGGACGGGCGGGAGGAGGGAAAGGCAGAGAGGTCCAGAGGATGCAACCGAAAGGCACCTGCTACGTTGGAGAACACGGTCGCC
>NC_058408.1:11892912-12015547 GCF_002201575.2 Neomonachus schauinslandi | reverse complement strand
CACGAAGAAGGCGACGGTGAGCACCAGCATGAAGAGCAGCCGGCACGTCTTGCCCGAGTAGCGGCCCATGTCGCCGAGCCGCCGCCGGTGGGGGCGCCCCTGCGCGGCCGAGCCCCGAGCCCGCCTCCGGCCTCGCTGCGGGGCCCCGCGCCCGGCTTCTTATACGGCGGAGGCAGAGCGCCCCCGGTCCCCGCACGTCCAGAGTCTAAGGGAGTGGCCGCGGCGGCAGTCTCTGAGGGCCCTCAGGCCGCCTCCGAGGCCCTTTCCCCCGGTCCCGGGTCCCGGCCCCACTTGGCAGGTGGCCACGGGCCAATGTCTGGCCTTCTAGGACAGCGTTGGGCAGAGGGAGCTGCTGGGGACAGGGGGCGTGTCTGGAGCGCCCTCCTCCCAGACACCCTGAGGCATTGGCGTGGGGTGGGGGGGTTCACCTGTCGATCCCGACCCCGCTTCCCGGGCCTCTTCCCTCCCCGTGCCCTGACTGTTGACTCCCGGCGGTAAGGACCTTGACTGCCGTGGGGCGTGTTCGCCGCGGTGGACGTGGACACCTTCACGTACGGGCCCGGACGCTGCTGGCATTACAGACTCCACGTTAACCCGGGAGGCCCCGGCCAACCCTGCCCAACCCTCAGGGGGCTTCCTGCCTTGCATTTCGTGAGCTTGGAGCCCAGCCCTCGCTCGGCAGGCCCACTCCACTGGCGCGCGCGCTCTAGCTATTGTATCCGCCCTCCTTGCGTAGCCTTCGCGCCAAGAGCGCATTCTCGTTTCCGTCACCCGCCTCACAGCACGACATGGTCCCTTGTCCCCCATTCTCCCCTCCCAGCGTCTTCACTCACAAGGCCTTCCTCCCCAGGTGAGCTGCAGCCAGCCCTGGAGGAGAGCACAGATCATACTGTTCGGAAGCACGGCCCTCCCACCCAGCGCTCAGAAATCAGTTTCCCTGGGGGGTCGACACAAGTCGCTTGACCGCCAAAGAAGTCAGGGCAAGGCCTCCTCTGTGTCCTCGTCTCATTTTTCCATGGCAGAGAATATTCCCTTCACCCCCATGTGTCCCTCACAGCATGACCTGATACTCAAAGTTCAATCGACTGACCTCCATGAAGGTTTTTTCCAAATAAAGCCTTTCCTGTTGACAATAGTCTCTGTTCCAATTAAAAGTTATCCAGAAGAGAACCGTCCCCAGGACTCTGGGAGAGGCCACCCACCAGAATCCTTGAAGAAGGAAGGGTGTTTGCTGTTGGGTGTTCAGGGAAAGGGGTGGGAGAGCCCTTGCAATTTTCTTTCTTGGCTTCTTTTTGTTTTGTATTCTTTTCTCATTCCCAAAAAAGGATCTGACTGAAGTCTGGTGATCTCTATTCCCCCTCTCCTGTCCCTAACCCCTGAACTTTAACCATTCCTGAAACACATGTGGTTTGGGCTTGGAAATAACTGCATCTGTTAGTAGCACACTCTGATTCTCGCCGCATTCACTGTCTTATCCTTATGAATCACAATCTTGTCTTTTAGTGCTGAGGGACCCTAACAAGCATGCTAAAATGTCCTTGACCTGAAGGTCCCACCTTACACAAGATGAGCATCCAAACTCAAGAAGCCCATTAAGCCTTCCCTTCCCGGCTCCAAGAAAATATCCCTACACTGAGAACTTGAGGAAATTGATCATTTAAAGTATCTCCAGGGCGCCTGGGTGGCTCAGTTGGTTAAGCGACTGCCTTCCACTCAGGTCATGATCCCGGAGTCCTGGGATTGAGTCCCAAGTTGGGGGTCCCTGCTCGGCAGGGGGTCTGCTTCTCCCTCTGACCCTACCCCCTCTTGTGCTCTCTCTCTCACTATTTCTCTGTCTCAAATAAATAAAATCTTCTAAAAAAAAAAGTATCTCTAAACACGAGTATTAAAATGGTCAATAATTTAAAAGAAATAAAGAGATATAGATAGGCTGACGAAAGCTTTGAAGCTGTTTGGCCTCGGACAAGTTCCTTAAAGTCTGGTCTGGTTTTCACTCCTGTAGGAAGGGAATAATAATGGTGTCTCCTCATATGCTGTGAGGATTAAGTGGGTTAATATGTGTAAGGTGATGATAACAGTGCCTGGCACGTAGTAAGCACTCAACAAATTGTGAGCTGTTGATTAAAAAAAAAAAAAAAAAGACGGGAAGAAAAAGTGTGGGGTGAGGAGGAAGAGACTGGGCAGGAGGGGGAGGGAAGGGCAAAGTGGGCTAGAGGGCCACCCGTTATCATCAGCACGCTAGTATTAATATTAGCAGAATGGCACATGTGTGCAAGAATTACTTTTGAACCCCAGATGTCACACTCGGTCGCGGAGAAAGGTACCCCAGTTTCTGGCTTATCCTGTCTTCAAACCATGAAGCCTCTGCAACGTGTAACATAGGACAGCAAGCAAAGCAGTCGAAACAAGACAAGGGCCTGGTGGAAATCATTTGACAGAGCTCACCCAGGCCCTGCTGATTGCATTTCTGTGTCACTCACAACTGAAAGAAAAACCCCAGGTCAGCAGAAATCTATCTCTTTTGCCTGTTACCCAGCGGTTCTCCTAACAGAAGGCAGATAACGAGAATTATGTCACTGCCCCAGGAGGGTGGTTGATAGAACTGGAAAACCTGGCAGGCAGCTGGGAAGGCAGAGGAAGGAGCTCTGTGTGAGGGCCCCTACCCAGGGCCTCGTTCCTGAATTCAAGATAGGCTGAGGGTGTCAACAAAATGCACTCAAGAGAAATGCTTTGACTGAAAATGTATAAATGATTAGATAGATAGATGTATATAGTTTATATATAGAAAGAGAATATATATAATCTAAGTTAAGTGACAAAAATTTAGACTGTCTCCAACATTTTCCTGTAGATGGTGAGGTTTCAACAGCTTCTGTTTATTGGGCTTTGACTACCCAACCCTGTGCTGAGCACTTTATAGACATAATCTCATTTCATCCTCACAACTGACTCATAAAACAAGCACTGTTTCATAGGTGAAGAACCTAGAGCCCAGAGATTGTAAGTAACTTGCCCAAGATGACACAATACGTTAAGTGATAGAATGGGGATCTGGGGTGCCTGGGTGGCTCAGTCGTTAAGCGTCTGCCTTCGGCTCAGGTCATGATCCCGGGGTCCTGGGATCGAGTCCCACATCGGGCTCCCTCCTCGAGGGGAAGCCTGCTTTTCCCTCTCCCACTCCCGCTGCTTGTGTTCCTGCTCTCGCTATCTCTGTCTCTGTCAAATAAATAAATAAAATCTTTAAAAAAAAAGAATGGGGATCTGATCCAGGCATCAGACTCGGGAGCTTACATTCCTCGCCCCCACATCATACTAATTTGATCACTTTCAACACTCCTTTTGTTCTAAACAAATGAAAGGATTTTTTTTAAGTTCACTTTTTGTTGGCATAGGACTTGATGTGCTACAGTTTATAAAGTAGAGATTATAGCAGTGAAAGTTCTTCCTACACGGTATTGAACCAGAAACTAACCAACCTTTTTTTTTTTTTAAGAAATTGAAAAAGCAGCTGTTTTTGTTTTCACTTTTTTGTTCTAGTTGACCAGAGATGATGCTCCCTTCAAGGAAGAGAATGGACATCTCATCCAAGGCACCGAGCTATTATTCCAAAGAGGATGTAGCTCTTTTTCCCCATAGCTCCTGCCTCCAGATTTTAAATACATCCTCAGGAGCTGGATACTTCTCACCATTAGCCCAGCTCCAAACCCGCAGAGCATGATAATACTTGAGCTTTCTAAAAGGAAATGGCTTCTCCAGGCAGCTGAGGAATCTCCCCTATCCTCCTTGATGGTGAATTTATGTATATTTACAAAAAGCTTTTACAACACCTGTAAAAGCTATATGTCTATATTTGTAACACTTTGTAACACAGATACTTTCTGTACCCAAAAGTATGCATCTTGTCCCTCAAAGTTTTTAGAATACATTAAATTCAAGAGATCCTTTACATGAGGCAACCACACTTTTTTTTAATGATAGAGGCATGAGGTGTAAAAAAGATTAGAAGTAGGTAGTGGTCAACTCCACTTTGAATAGGCGAATTACTCAGCAATGCTGTGAGTTGCAGCCCACTTAGAAGGAGGCGGCTCCCACATGAATTTAGAGCTACGCCCATCAGCCTGCCAAGTGGCACCCCCATGATTTCTCCAAAATGCCACTTTCTTATAGCAAAGTGGTGCATCTGTTCCTAGCACTAGGCAGTGGTCAGAATGCAAGCCTCATCACAACATCAAATAATACAACTTTCTTATTGAAAAAAAAAGGACTCTAGATAATTTTAATTTTGCACTCACTTTAAGAAAACTTAAAAGGTTGAGTAGCGTAGCAGTTAATAATTTGACCTTTGGGGCGCCTGGGTGGCTTAGTCGGTTAAGCGGCTGCCTTCGGCTCAGGTCATGATCCCAGGGTCCTGGGATCGAGCCCCACATTGGGCTCCTGGCTCAGCGGGGAGCCTGCTTCTCCCTCTCCCTCTGCCTGCCTCTCTGCCTACTTGTGCTCTCTATCTCTCTGTCAAATAAATAAATAAAATCTTTTTAAAAAAAATAATTTGACCTTTGGAGTCAGACAGACTTAGAACCAAATCCCAGCTCTGCTACTCACTTGAGAGACTTGGGGCAAGTTCCTTACAACTTTCTTTTTATTCATGTGTGTGAACTAAGGATAATAATAGTATCTATCTCATGGGGTTGTCACAAGGCTTAAGTGAGAAAATGTATGTAAATTGCTTAGTGGAGTGCTGGGCTTATAAGAAGGGCTCAATAAGTGTTAGACAAATTTCTATTTTTTATAACCACCCAGGTTGTGGTATTTCGTTAGCAGCCCGAATGGACTAAGACAAAGTATTGGAATGCAAGTTACCAACTGTTGAGTGCACAGGTATAAACAAATGGCTATGATTTGTATATCCCACCGGGGATGATGAGATTGGGCTATTTGATACATTTGGCAGTAACAATGCCATGTTATTTGGGGTCAGCTAGTCTTTGTGGGCACCACAGCTCCGGTCTGTGTGCTCCTTACCATCTGCAGATCCCAAGGGCACCCCGAGATGCTCATTGGGAAGTACTATGCATGACATCTGGAGAGGGAGGGGAGGGTAAGTGAGAACAAGCAAGTGGAAAGGGACATGGCTATTGGGAGGAAAGGGGAAAGGATTAGGGGCAGAACTGGGAAGTCAAGAAACACATCATCCAAAACTGATCACTTACTGACAGCATTTGGGTGGGACTCCTTCTGCTTGGTGAATAGGAGAAAAAAAAAATCAGCTTTTGGACCATTTCCAATTCAAATGGAAGGAAAAAACCAAAAACCTTCAGAGGTACAAGAAACAGGGAGAAACTCTCCTCCCCACCCACATGGATTCTAAACCCAGGAATCGTTTTGGCTGTAAGTTAGGTTCCGTGTCACTTAATAATTTACAAAAAGCTTTTACACGTGTTATTGAATGCCATCGGAAACATTTCCACACAAACAGCAGATTTCTTCACCGCTAGCTTCGCCTTATTTTTTAGACTAGGGTCCATCCCCCCACCACTAATCCACGTTCCACTTTCTGCAGTTTTAGTCACCTGCACACCTTCCAGTGTGATCTGGAAGGTGATCCTCCTGATGTAGCCTCAGAAAGTCAATAGTAGCCTAACACGACATCACGATGCCTACGTCATCCACCTGCCCTCATCCCATTACGAAGGTACTAAATCTCACATCATCACAAGAAGGGTGAGTACAGTACAGTAAGGTATTTTGAGAGCAACCACATTCACATAATATTTATTACAGTTCATTTCTATAATTATTCTATTTTATTATTGGTTATTATGTTCATGTCTTACTGTGTCCAATTTATAAATTAGACTTTATCATAGATATGTATGTATAGGAGAAAAACATAGTATATATAGGGTTTGGTACTATCTATGGTTTCAGGCATTCACTGGGGTCCTAGAACATACCCCACGCAACTACTGTATATGAAAACAGGAGAGTCCATCTGCCCAAGAAATTGTGGGAATAATTGTGCATGGGTTAAAATAAAACCTATAAATAAATACCTTTACCTTTATCTGCCAAAGGCACTGGTTCAACATTCAAGGTTATGTAGTAGAGAGACGTAGGTTTTGGAGCCACTCAAATCTGGGATATAATCTTGGCTCTGTCCGTTATTAGCAACTGGGCATATCCCTTAGCTTCTCTGAGGTCCGTGTTCTCATTTATAATCTGGAGGTAGCGGTATCATCCTGTCCCACGGTGGCTGTGAGAATCAAAGAAGATAGCATAGTGGAGAGCCTGCGTGGTGCTCTTATAGTAAATAGCTGACAAAGAGTGGCTGCTTTCTTTACCTTCTGGCTGTCATCATTCCCAGAAATATTGTTGATTTCTGGTAAGTAACAATGGGGCATCCCCTTCACAGTTATTTAGATTACCCTATTTTTCATAAGATCGTCTATTTCCCCTGGGTTCAAATAATCCATTTGGCTTAGAACTAATTAGCTATTGATTAATAAAATGTATTATGAATGAAAATATTAATAAAATGCATTATGAATCAAAATATTGATTAATAAAATATTTTAAGAATACAAAAATACTTTCAAATATTTTACAAATCTGAAACTCCCAGCTTCTCAGCTATCATTACTGTGTTTCTTTGTCCATCATGACTCTCTCATCTGTTATCACGTGGCAGAAGAACAGAGATAGTCAGGTGACTGGACCGAGAAAGATAACTTTATTACCATCACAAAATGAGAAGTGTTAAGTATTAAAATGATATCTGGAGAGCTAAGATTCTTGACCTCTGGTGCTAAATTACTGCACAACTTAGACCAGTCACTAAATGTCTGAGCCTTAGTTTTCTAATCTGTAAAATGCAAGTAAGAACCTCATACTACTCAGTGCACGTCGGTATTTTGAACATCAAACAAGACAATGAAGGTACAAATGCATAGACAAATAAAAGGCATTGCTGTCGTTACAATGAAGAAGCCACAATCAACATGAGTTCTAGAAAGCAAGCACCGTTATTTGTAACCACCATGAATGTAAGTGGTGCAACCAGGGTTTTCGGCTGCCTAGATAACCCCACCCTGCTTCCTTCTGGTAAGATGTCTTGTCCCGCTGGACACAGACGTGGGCATATAACTAAGGTTGAGCCAAACATAGTTCCTCATTCCCCGGCCACAGTGCTTGATTCAAATGATGGGCACCTGATCCAATACGGGCCAGAATTCTTCTCTTGAAGTTTTCAAAATATATCAGAGAGAGGTTCCCTGTCTTGTCCGGCCACTAAGGCAGTGAGGAGGTGACTCAGAGCCCCTAATAATTATGTCTCCCCTTGCTTTCTTCCCCAAATCCCTCATTCTGCAATAGGAAAGGAAGCAGAAAGAGATAAGAGACAGTGAAAGAGAATCTCTATTGGAATTTCAGTCTCTGGTTCCAAGTTAATTATGTGAACCCATAAAAGTTCCCTTTTTGCTTAACCAAGCATAAAGTGGGGTTTTGTCACTTGCAACCAGACCCTTCTGGTCAATAGTTGACCAAGAACCCATGCCTATTATAAAGTGCTAAGAATGGTTTTATCCTCTTCTCCACATTCATGACTCATGAGAAATATAAATTTAATAATTAAAAAAATAAAATGGCCGACTAAGTATGACCTTTCCTTACTTCGATTCCTCACCAATGCAGGAGAACTTATTCCTGCTCCGTTTTTCTGCTCCCTCCAAAGGAAAAACTCCAGAAAACACTGTCATATAGTCTTTACTTCCTCAAATACCATTCTCTCTGCCACTCCCTCCCCCCACAATGCCACCTCCATCTCCACCAAACCATGGACGAGGCTTTGTGAAAGTTACTCACGAGCGCCTCGTACCGGAATCCACTGGTTTTCTATGCTCATCTCGGAATTCTCGGCAACATTTGTTACTGAAAACCTTGCTTTCCTTTTTGAAGACTCGCTCCATTTAACCGCTGAATAATGTACCCTCCTGGTTTTCCATTTCCACTTCTAAATGTTGGCGTGTCCCAGGACTCAGTTTTAAGCCCACCACTCCTCTCTATCCAAGCCCATCCCTTTGGTTATCTCACCCAATCCACTCTCCAGGACTTGACTTAAGCCATTCCCTCCTCCTGGAACATTCTCTACCCCACTCAACTCCTCCTCCCCCTGTCTTAGGTCTCAAAAGCCGCTTCTTCAGGGAGACTTCCTTGACACTCGGCCCCCTCTGTGGCCCACAGGGTGACAGGAAATAAAAGAAAGAGCAGACAAAAGAATAAAAGAAAGAGGGCAGGAGGAAAAGAAGGAAGGAAGAAGGGAATGAACGAACATGGTTCACATCTGAGCTCACAGTGTTTTGTTTGTGTTAAGGAAACTCTCCGTTCCCCAAGCTTTGCATTTACTCAGGGACACCTCCACGGGGAATAGCCCTCCTCACCTCTTTCTGTCGCTTCCGCAGCTTTTCTCAGAAGCAGGGTAACTACTCCAATTCCTAGGTGTGGGGGAAAGCGTGGAGCATGCTCAGCTGACCTCTTCTGACCTTCTTTTCCAGATTTGCCTCCCCACAGAGACCTGCAATCCTGGTCCGCACATCCAGGAGGGACTCTAAGGCGCTGCCCCGGTGCAGGGAGGTCTGGAACTGGGTGGGTGAGTTTAATTCTGGGAGGAACTATTAACAAGCTCTTTGCTGCTCCGCATCTAAGGCATATCCTGGACTATGTCATATCTACAATAAAGGTGGCATTATGTTCAAATGTCATCTATATCTTATCTCTCAATTGTTTCCAAACCTAGGAGAGTAAGAGAAGGGTATAACTTATTAGTCCCTAAAGCCCTAACATCCTGGTGTGTTGGCAGGAGCCTGGAGAAGGATTGAGCTAAGAATCTACAGGCCAAAGTAGCCCATGGCTCCTGGAGGGGCCAGAGCAGGTGCTGTGAGGTTTGAAGGCTCCAGCGTGAGCCTGGCAGTATTTTGACCTTGATGAGTCACAGCAGCTCACTGCCTTCCAGAAAAAAATGCCTGCTGTTACCATTGCAGGGCTGTTTCAATAGGCCCTCGGGAGCATGCGGTTTTTAATTTTTTTTTATTTTTAAAATTTATTTATATATTTTTATTTTATTTATTTTAAATTTATTTTTTATTTATTTTATTTTCTTAATTTTTATTATTTTTATTTTTTTTTAATGAGCATGAGTTTTAAGACTGGTTTTTCTCTATGCTTCAGTCTTACTATGCTGCGAGGGAGAGTGAGAGTAGTTTGCTCTCAGAAACAAGAAGATTGCACCAGAGGAAGGGAGTTTTCCAGAAGCGAGACAGACACAAAAAAGAAAGGGAAATGCACACATCTCTAAATATTCTTAAGGGGGGATTAGATCAGATCAGCCGGGGGACTGGGAACCAAAGAAGTCCTTCAGTTCAGAGGCAGAAAGGCAAGATTTCAGATAGCTGACTGGGCTCTGGAATGCCTCCACCCTCACCAGAGAGAACCAGGTCTGGGGAACTATTAAAAGTCATCCTTTTAAAGCTGTGAATATTGTCTGAAGTAAAAGCAACTGGGGAATACGGCAGCTAGGCGATGTCTGTCCCGCCCCCCTACCCCCGCCTCCCCACCATTGTATGTTGGGTAGACGGAGAGCAGGTCCTTTGTATCTCTAGTTCACAGATCTTCAGATGGAGGGAAGACACTCGAAGAACTGCACCTGAGGAGCCTCATTCGCCCTGGCCCCGACTAAGATGACCAAGAGCTGGGCTGGAAGCTGGTGGCCAATGGGAGGAGACTTCAGTCCTGGGGAGTGGATTTTGTATGTGGAAGTGATATGCTTTGTTAGCTTGAGGGCGGACTGTGCGGACTGCTTCTTCCAAACATGGGCACAACCGTATCTTCTATTCTACGTGTTTTTCCACAGGGTGACCCTGATGCTCCTTCCATCAGATGCTCCTTCAATCAGAAGTGGGTCCACAGGGGGCTCCTGGGTGGCTCATTGGGTTAGGCATCTGACTTTGGCTCAGGTCATGATCCCAGGGTCCTGGGATGGAGTCCCACGTCGGGCTCCCTGCTCGGCGGGGAGTCCGCTTCTCTCTCACCTTCTGCCTCTCCCCCCACTCAGGCATGCTCTCTCTCAAATAAATAAATAAATAAATAAATAAAATCTTCAAAAAAAAAGAAGTGGGTCCTGGGCTTGACACGCCTTCTATGATGTCACTTGCTCGTAATCCATAGAATCTGAGGTTGGACCAGAAAAGGTTTTGATGCATCTACCTTGTTCGATGGAGTGCTCATGTTTGAGACCCTGAGGTACCACATACATCATTCAGAGGCCACTCCAGGGTGAGGAAGCCAAGCTACACTGAGACGTCCTGGTCAGTGGTCCTGTCAGCAGTCCTAGACCTGAGACCTTCCAGCCAGATGATGATGTCGCCACCTGCCATCAAGCCGCTCTCCCATCCGCAGAGTCTTCCCAGCTGAGGCCCCAGACATCGTGGAGCAGACAGGCTGTTCCTACTGGTTCCTTTCCAAATTCCAGCCCACAGAATCCCAAGTATCATACAATGATTGTCGTTTTATGCCACTAAATTTGTGGTGGTTCATTATGCAGCAACCAGAACAAGGAACCACTGTGTAAAGACTGGCACGGCTATACAAAGCTTCCACAAAATTTGGAACTATTTGAGAGGAGAAGCCTAGGAAGATTAGCATAGCATATTTAAGGCATTGTTAGGTGAGTTTCAAATCAAAACAGTTACTGCTGATACAGGGGCTTGCCTGTGTCCTGTGGGAACAGGTCCAGAAAAGGACAGTTAGGACTCCAGGACTGGCTCAGGGAGAATGAAACACACTGAAGGGGCTTGAGGCAAGAATATGATAGCTTGAGTCCAAGCCTGGGTTAAATTTTTTGTTTAAGTGGAAAATGCTTCTCACATGAGGTGATCTAACTCAGAGAGGTGAGAGTTGACACGATTTGTTTGGACAACAGTTGCTTTTGGCAGACCCAGAAAACACTGACTTCACTTTTCTCACTGTGATAAGGAAAAAAAAAAATCTATGTGGGAAAAACAAAAGTCTGACCCCCAAAAAACAATGACAAAGTGAAAAGAAAAGAAGTCCAACAAAAATGCCAGCCTCATACGTGGTGGAGAAGGAAAGAACAATTTTAAGAACTTGATTAAACCATTAAATCATTGACAACTCCACTGAGCATTTCTGAGAAAAGGACACAAAGGAAGCAAAACACTAGAAGCACCTCCCTCCCAAATGTCAGAACAAAAGATTTAGCAGGATGATACGCCACCCAAGGCCTGAAACATCCCAAACCTGCGGAAAGACGATGTCTGCAGAAGCATAAAGTAGGAGAAGGAGCAACAGAATCACCTGCACACATTCAAAACAGCTTCAGCTCAGACATCTGCTAAGCCCGACGCTCAGGCAGGATCAAACGTGGAGTGAGGGAGAAGCTTCCTCAGAGAGCAGGATTCCCAGGCCTAAGTGGTTCTGGAGCTAAAGGCAGTGGCAAGAATCCCTGAGAATTCCCTCAGAGAAAGTTCCATTGAATAAAGCCTGCTCACAGGAGAGTGAGTGTAAACAGAGCACAGGAGCTCAAGATGGAAATGGAATCCAAAATGTTCCTTTGTCCCTCCCTCCCTTCCTTCCTTCCTTCTTTCCTTTCTTCCTTCCTTCCTTCCTTCCTTCCTTCTTTCCTCCCTCCCTCTCTCCCTCCCTCCTCCCTTCCTCTCTCCCCTCTCTTTCTCTGTCTCTCTCTTACACACACACACACACACACACACACACACACACACACACACGCACTGATTGGGAAAGAAAAATGCCACAAATAAAATATGGAGCCTAGGATGTCATTGCTGCAAATTTCTAAATTCTATAAGCAGGCAGCAATATTTTAAATGTCACTCTCTGGGAGAGGATGCAGTGTGTTTACCAGATGTGGAAAACTTGGTACATAATTAACTTCTTGTTACCACTGGAGCTAAGTATGCAGGTCTGGGCCCTGGCCAGTCTGGCTCCATCTTGCTGGCATTGTAGAGAGGCAGAAAACCAGAGGACGCCCTCTGTCTGCTGTTCTGTTCCCGACAGCCTTGAGGCTCTGCTAGTCCTTCCAAGTGGTAACGAGGGCCTGGCTTATTCTAAGTGCTGAGTCTTTTTTTTTTTTTTTTTTTTAATTTTTTTGGTTTGTTCTTTGGTTTTTATTTTTATTTTAGAGAAAGAGAGAGAGAACGAGCACATGCTTAGTGGAGGGGCAGAAGGAGAGAGAAAATCTTAAGCAGACTCCCCACTGAGTGCGGAACCCAATGCAGGGCTTGAGCTCACAACCCTGAGATCATGACCTGAGCTGAAATCAAGAGTCAGATGCTTAACCGACTGAGCCAGCCAGGCACTCCTAGGTGCTGAGTTCTGGGTACCTACATCCATCTATATTAAGGGCTCTAACTGTGGGTTATCATTATCTTTGAACTCTTCAAAAAGTGTGACAGGAAATTAAGATAATACCCAGGGGCCAAAAATAAAGTGAAACTCAAAATCCAACAAGATGAGCTGAAGCCAGAATCTGACTTAGGGATATCTTTCTGATAAAGACAAATGTTCCAGCCTTGGATTTTAATAGCCACATAGACACAGATGGCATAAGAGACAAAACTTAGATCCATGCAAAGGGGGACGTTGGATCAGAGAGCCCCTCAAAGAGAAATCCCTTGGTGAAAGGTTGAAGCGAAACAAAACCATCAAACAAACAAAACCTCACTGCCACAAAGGAGACAGTAAAGAAACTGCGTGTTTCAGCCCTGGTTATGGGGGAAGAGGAAAAACTCTCCCACAGGAAGTTGAAACTATACTATGGCTTCATGTGGGAATGCCGTCTAAATTTACATTACCTATGTTGTAATGTAACAACAACAAGAAGAAGAGCTCTCAAGCAAAGAATGGTTTTATGTGTTCACAGGCTGGTAATACCCTCAGGTACCCGACAAAAACAAACGCATATCTTGCGTGGAAGAATGTACTTAAAGTCTATTCCTCAAAGAATTCCCTCAGAGAAAGTTCCATTGAATATGAGTGAGTTCAATGCTAAAAAATCATGAAACACATAAAACCAGAGAAGGGAAGCCACCTTGAGAGAAGCAGCAAAAATAATAAATAGCAGGGGCTCCTTGGTGACTCCGTAGGTAGAGCGTCTGACTTAATTTCAGCTCGGGTTGTGATCTCAGGGTCGTGAAATTCAGCCCCTCGTCAGGCTCCACGCTCAGCCAGGAGTCTGCTTGAGAATCTCAATCTCTCTCTCCCTCTGCCCCTCCCCCACTCTCTCTCTCTCTCTCTAAAATAAGTAAATAAATCTTTTAAAAATTTTAAAAAATAATAATTAATAGCAAAATCAGACATGTAAAAGTTGCTGATGTTGAAACAACAGCTATAGAACATAAACTAAGTATATTTAATATACAGGAATAAAGGAAGATGTGGAAAGTGTGAGTAGAGATCAAAGCAACATAAATGAAAAATAGCTAAAATTAAGAACTCAGTAGAAGGTGCCCCTGCTCCTGCTAGCTGGAGTGTTATCAGTGAAGGCCTGACAGGGAGCCTGACCTCTCACTCCTGCCCAGTGTCAACAGAGGCCAAGTGGGAATGTGGACTTCTACTCCCAGCTTTTTTTTTTTTTAAGATTTTATTTATTTATTTGACAGAGAGAGAGCGAGAGCAGGAACACAAGCAGGGGGAGTGGGAGAGGGAGAAGCAGGCTTCCCACCGAGCAGCGAGCCCGATGCAGGGCTCAATCCCAGGACCCTGGGACCACGACCCAAGCCAAAGACAGACGCTTAACGACTGAGCCACCCAGGTGCCCCCCCACTCCCATCTTACAATGACAAGCAAGACCCCTTCCACAAGCACAGTGTCAGAGAAGTTCTGCTCAAACAGAAAATGTCGATAAGATCCACAGTCTCCTACGACCCCAAATGTCCAGAACTCAACTGAAAATATTTCATTATACCAAAACCCAAGGAAATTTCTGCTTGAATGAAAAATAATACCAATGCTTGGATGACACAGATGTTAGGAGGAGCTGAGAGGATTTTAAAGTAGCCATCATAAAAATACTTCAGCAAGCAATTACGAATATACTTGAAATAAATGAAAAAATAGTGTCAACAAAGAGAGAAGAACTAAATGGAAATTTTAAAACTGAAAAATACAATAACCAAAAAAAAAAAAAAACCACACACACACACACAAAACCTCAGTGGAGGGGGCTGACAGCAGAGTGGAGAAGACAAAGGAAAAAATCAGCTAACCTGAAGATAGAATAATAGAAAGTACCCTATCTGAACAACAGAGAGAAAGGAGGGGGAAGTTGAACAGGAGCCTCTGGGATGGTGCTGGCAAAATGGCGCACCCAATGAGGGCATGGAAGCTCTGTATGCCTTCGCCCATACCTTGCCTGGGGCAGTTCTTCCATTTGGCTGTTCCTAAGTGTATCCTTTATAATGAATGGGTAATATACTGAGAAAACAAAAGACAAATCACAATGACTCCAGTCTGTGTGCATCTGCTGAAGAGTATGGTCGCCTGCTGGATGAAAACGTGGGATCCAAGTTCGATGGCATTGGTGTGAGTGCAAAGGCTAGCAAAGGTAATGCCCGTCCCCAGCAGCTCAGACGAGAGGCTGATTGGGAATACTGGCGGCACCACAGAGATGTGAAAAGTATTAAGAAAAAAGAAACACTTCAAAAAGAAGAGGCTGAAAACCACTCAAAAAACTAAAAAGCAAAGAAAAGGAATGTTTCCAAAATAAGTTAAGGATTAAAATTCTACTTACTCCTAAAAAAAGGATGAGCAGGGTCTCAGGGACGAGTGTGACTAAAACAGCTATAAATGGGGGAACATAGGGGCGCCCGAGTGGCTCAGTTGGTTAAGTGTCTGACTTGGTTTCAGCTCAGGCGATGATCTCAGGGTTGTGAGGTTGAGCCCCATGTTGGGTTCTGTGCTGGGCGTGGAGCCTGCTTAAGATTCTGACTCTCCCTCTCCCTCTGCCCCTCCTCCCTCCTCTAAAAATAACAATCATAATAAATAAATGGGCGAAGATAATGGAACATAAAGGGAGGTAAGTCTTCTACACTTCACCCAAACTGGTAAAATACTGATACAGTATTGACACACTTGGATGAATTAGGTGTGTGTCATGCAATGATTAGAGTAGCCACTCACAAAGCTATGCCAAGATATACTCAAAAACTCAAAAAAAATAGGACAATCAAAATTGAATTCTAAAAAATGTTCAAGGAAGACAGGAAAAGGCAAACAGAGAAATGAAAAACAGAAGGAATGAACAGAAAATAAAAACGAAATGGTTAAGCCTTCACCTCCAATAATTGCACTGAATGTGAATGGTATAAATATAACAATTCAAAGGCATACAATCGGCAGAATGGCTTAAAAAAATCTGACTACATCCATACC
The DNA here is from genome assembly GCF_002201575.2 of Neomonachus schauinslandi. Taxonomy (NCBI): domain Eukaryota; kingdom Metazoa; phylum Chordata; class Mammalia; order Carnivora; family Phocidae; genus Neomonachus; species Neomonachus schauinslandi. The sequence continues at coordinate 12,000,088 of NC_058408.1, read as the reverse complement.
ATGGAATGGTACTCAGCAATACAAAGAAACCAACTACTGATACACACAACTTGGATGATCTTAAGGGCATTATACTAAAGAAAAAAGCCAATTTTAAAGGTCACATATGTATGATTCTATTTTTACATAACATTTTTGAAATTATAATAAAGATGAAAATGGATGAGTGGTTTTGAGGGCATAGAGACAGGGAGTGAGGGTAGGGACAATGGGTATGACTATAAAAACATGGCAAGAGGGATAGCTTTTTGGTGATGTAATAGCTCTGTATCGTGATTTTGGTGGTGATTACATAAATCTACACATGTGGCAAAGTGGCACAGAGCTTTACACACACATTGAACCAGTATCAGTTTCTGAAAAAGTGAAGGCAGATCTGAAGAACTGCCTAGACTATCTAGAATGTAACATGGAACAACATAAAGGGGAAAATATGAAAAACAGTGTACAAAATATGGAGGACAGAATGAGAAGATCTGATATTATCTAACTAGTGGTGCAGGAGGAGAAAATAGAAGGAACAGGGGAGAGGCAAAACTAGAAGAAATGGTACTGGAAAATCTGGAATTTATAAAAGATACAAATGCTTAGATTTGGGAAGCACAATGATTCCCAGGTGGGATAAATAAAAAGAAATTTATGTAGGGAAATTGTAGCAAAACTGAAGAAAACCAAAGATGAAGAGATCTTTTTTTAAAAGATGTACTTATTTTAGAGAAAGAGAGAGAGAGTGAGAGAGTGTGTGTGTGTATGTGTGTGTGTGTGAGTGGGGGGAGGGGCAGAGAGAAGCTCCCTGCTCAGTTGGGAGCTGGACGGACACCCAACTGACTGAACCACCCAGGCATTCCCTCCTCTTTTTTTTTTTTTTTTAAGATTTTATTTACTTATTTGAGAGAGAGTGAGAGAGAGCGAGAGAGAGCACAAGCAGGGGAGGGGCAGAGGGACAAGCAGACTCCCCGCTGTGTAGGGAGCCTGATGTGAGGCTCAATCCCAGGATCTGGAGATCATGACCTGAGCCAAAGTGAGATGCTTAACTGACTGAACCACCCAGGCGCCCCTACAAAGACAAAGAGATCTTTAAAAGGTGGAGTACATGGAAGTCTTGGTGCCAAACTTACCCAACATGGACGTCCTGAAGAATGACATTCATCCCAGTGGAAAACAACCCAAGCTAAAACTCCTGGAGGAGCCCTGGCTCTATCAGGCGGAGAAGACACTCAGACTGAGATTGAGCTCAAAGTGAACAAGACTGGGGGTTCTATGGTTTCATTTTGACACACCTTTGGTCTGTCCTCTAAATTAATAATCAGACCCTTTGATTTCTCTGGATAGGAACGCATCAGGTCAAACATATCTAATTTGGGTTTTAATTTTTCTCTCCTAATTCGATATTGTGAGGGGATTCACATTTAAATTGAGGGCGTTTTTATATTGCTGACATTGAATTATTAAAATATCTTGATGCTATCATTTCATGTCACTGTGTAATTTCTAGTGAGCAATACTGACCACCTGTGGTCTCAGGGTTGATTTCCCTGATACACTTACAGTTCTAATCCATTTCAGTCCTTAGGGGGTATCAAAATTGCCAAGCACTGGTCCCAAGAAGAATGCCCAAAGGAAACAGTGGTTGGTATTGGGAGCCCAAGCCTTCAGAAAGTGGGCAACTCTGTCCTGTTAACTGTTCCTCTAGTCCCGAAAGGAGAGCCACAAGTGAAGCATACACGAAGCAGCAGAGGGTAAAGGGGAGATCTTTGTTCCTGCTTGTCTCGTGTTTCCATGAGGGGCCCACTAGGGCGGCCTCTGTCTGACCCCCTTCATTCCCGCTCCAACTTTCAGGTAAGAAGTCACTCCTGGAGTGGGAAGGTCTTCTCTCACTGGTGGGTTTAGTTGAAGGAATGGAAGAAGCCTGGTTCTGCCCCTCCTGGGCTTTACCCTTCCAACAGCCTGCCCTCAGAGAATGTACACACTCTCTGTTTTGGGGCCCACTTCTGCTCCCCCAGTTGTTGAGCTCTGCTTCTAAGAGGAAGGGCAAGTTTACTGCTGAGCCTATTGTGACATTCAAGGTACATTCTCCAATCCAGCCCTTATCAGGAACTAGGCTACTCTTTTTATTGTTACCTGACTATCTTTGATCCCTTAGTCCTCACTTAGCTCTAGACTCAAGGTGGAAGTTATTTATTGGTCCCATAATGTCCCAACAATGTCCTCAGTTGACTCTAGGCACCAGCTATAAAACTGTTGTTAGTTCCGTTCTATCCAGTCCTACCAAATCTCAAGACAGTTTCTTCAGGCAAAGAATTCTACAGAAAACAGGTGGCCCATCCAGACAGTGCCTCCTTCAACCTGACTTTTCTGCTGCTCTCCTCTAAGGAACCAACCTCGAGTTCTCATTGGCCTGAGTTAAGGATCATCTTTTTCCTATTGCCTATTGGGCTGATACATTTTTAGTGTTGTCCCAGCAGATAAAGAACAAGAGAACAGGGGCGCCTGGGTGGCTCAGTAGGTTTAGCGTCTGCCTTTGGCTCAGGTCATGATCCCAGGGTCCTGGGATCGAGCGCCGCATCGGGCTCCTTGCTTGGCAGGGAGACTGCTTCTCCCTCTGCCTGCCACTCCCCCTGCTTGTGCTCTCTCTCCCTCTGACAAATAAATAAATAAAATCTTTGAAAAAAAAAAAAGAACAAAAGCACAGATATACTTCATTGAAAATTACTTCCCTCAAAATTTTGTCAACACACCTTCTCAGAGGTAGACAAAAAATATCAGGACATGGACTTTGGAAGATATTTCTAAGAAAATGGAGTCACTAGATTTATTGCCACTTATAAAAAATGATGGCCTATCATACTCATCAGAGACACTGATACATAATGTTTTATAAAAACCACATCGACTATTGTCTCTATCGGAAGACCGAGGCAGAGGAGAAAAATAATAAATATATTCTTTATATCTTGTAAGGATCTGGCCAAAAGAAAACCAAAATAATAAGCTTACTTTCAGCCCACCTTCTTGGAAAATGAAGGCTCTCGGTAAGAAAAATGGGAATGTCACTACTTGCTAGACAGAACTATAGGGAAATGTCTAAAAGGCAAATCACCTTATGGCAGGATAGAGATACGGAAATGCGAAGTCCTGGTTCTAGCATCAACTTTGGGTTAACCTTAAAACCTTTGGCGCTTCAGTTTCTGTGTTTGCAACTTGGAAATATGAGCTTCATTTGCATTATTTTAATGAGTGACATAGTCTGATATTAATACCATTACAACAGTTGAAATACATAATTTTTAACAGTTGAAAAATATAAGCAATGCCCTTCTACAAAGTGTTACCTTGAGCACTGAAAGACAAGGAAGGTAATGTTTATAAGAACCCTTTGAAAAATCATGCATGATGAAGGTATTATTATTTATCAAAAGAAAAGCATATCAATTCTTGAAAATCGGTGTAATGATACATGAGATGAGGCTTAAAGTGGTTACGTATCTTCTCCATTAGTCCCAGGAAATGAGGGAAGAAGTTCCAGAGCCTGTATTTTCCGGTTACTCGTCCCTGCAGCTCCTGGTTCACCCCACTAAGGATGCTGCTAACCGGTCATCAGCAAGATACAGGTTTTGTGTGGTTTTCCAGGACTAGAGATGGACCTGTATTGATCAAATGTATAACTAACACCAAACAATGATGAGGGTTGGCCAGGGATAAGGTGGGCTGCCAGTCGTGGGTATGGAGTAGAGCAAGGGACTTGTCTGCAGAGGGGGTCTTCCTCATATTTCATTCATTCCTTGTCCCTTCAGCCCTTAGACAATCACTACTAACCACCACCACCAGGTGCTACGTTGAGCAGTTCACACACACACTGTAATTTCATCCTCACAACACCCTTATGAGATAGATCCTACCTACCCATTTTACAGATGGAGAAACTGAGGTTTAGAAAGTTTGAGTAATTTTCTGGAGGTCACTAAGCTACTGGAATTGGGATTCGCTTTATGGTGTATTCATTGGCACTTTTTGACATGCTATTTTCTGATTATTGCCAAGCGATTTTCCACGGTTTTTCTTTTCTTGGTGAAGCAGAATAGGGCCTTTAAGGGCCTAGACTCAACCTTGTCATTTCTTTGTAACTCTACCGTGAACTACCTATGTAACTGCGGATCTGACTCTCAGCCTCTGTTTTCTTGTCTGTAAATGAAAATAAGCAAATATTGTCTCATAATGCACACGATTCTCCAATTCAATGCAATACATTTTAATTCTTTCATAAAACAAACAGTTCTCCAAATGTATGCCCACTGTGCTGGGACTATTGTCTGTACACTTTCCAAGTGCCTGACATCCCACAGATGTCAATAAACACTTGGTTTTCATTAAAATTTAACCCAGATATCAGTCAGAGCAGCCTCTGTATGTTAGAAGAAGATGGCTGAGAACAAGGAGCTGGTTTATCCTCTTTTTTTTCTTCAGTTGAATTTGACTTCACAAATGTGAAATAGCTCCTATGTTTCAATCTTCAGTTAATCTTTCTTATTCACTCCCTAGAACTGACCCAGAGCCCTGTCACTGGGCAACCAGAAGGGGCAGGGGCTCCCCAAGGCGCTGCGAGCAGACGGAAAGAGATGTGAGGGAGTACGTGAGGAACCTACCGTGGGACAGACACTGTGAGCTGTGACGGGCGTGTGTTTACTTACCACTGAACCCTCATGTGAAGTTAATTGTTCAAAACCCGAGAGAGTGCTTGGAAAACAACGGTGTCAGATATGGACAAATGGCAAAGTACCAGCTTCGGGAATTAAGCGTGATTCTTAAAATTATATAATAATTATTGCAAATTCCCCATCATTCCAATCCTGCCTCTGAACGATTAGTGTGAAAAGCTACGTTCGTTTGGGCGGTTTCTGCCCCCTTAGTGACTGCATGGTATTTGCTACTGGGAGAGAGGAAGCAGATTTCCTCTCGCCCCTCCTAAAACTCTCAGAGCCTTGCTTACTTTGCTAGTCTCTGGATCGAATTTACTCTACAAGGAAAGGAAACTAGATTTGCTTTCAGGGTCTACAGGACTGTCCAGGTGAAAGGCTCCCATCAGGCTAGAGTCCTGAGTCCTAACTAGTACTGACTAGTTTAGACCAGGAGCTGATGAGAGCAACCAATTAGCACTGTGTTAAAACCTTCAGCAACCGGGAATTTTGTGGATTACTGTGCTCACTGCCTATAGCAATTTGGTTGGAGAAACATAATGCCACAGAGGTGGTGAGAAAGAGGGGGACAAGGACAGGGAGGGTGGAAGGAGGAGGGGGAGGGAGAGAGAAAGAGAGAAAAGGAGAGAGAAAATGAACACAATTTGGACTCAAAAACAATTCAAGTAAATTCAAAGGAAAGGCATTTTGTAAAAAAATAAAATAATATAATAAAATAAAAAGCAGATATTTCAGATATAAATTTGTCACCTATACATTATATAAATGGCAAACCTAATCTAGCTCAGAAAGGACTGCACAAAATTGCCTCTGGTTTAAAATAAAGGCCAATGTACATAAAGGTATCTATCTGTTCAAGTTTTGGGCAAGGGCATAGAGAGTTCTATTCATTTTATTTTAAAGAAAACTCAATCCTGAGAAATAACCAAAAATAAAATACAGACATAAAAGACAAAGTGAAAGTCAAGGAAAATCAAGTAAACAAGGAGTAGGAAAAAAACATAAACAAAGCACATTTAGTTCCAAAGTTTAGAGAAAGAAAATCCTTGGTGTCACATATCTCCTGGGATCAGAATCTACATGTTGTTTTAACCCCCTGCCATTTCTGCAAACACACACGTAGCCATCCACATTTCAGACTTCCCCTGTTTGTTTTTTCTTTCATGCTTGAGATTTTTACTTTTTTCATTTTGCCTTTTACTTGAGCCAAAACCACCTGCCTCCCCTTATCATTTTTCATGTTAGGGCTGGACTCATGCCGGCCAGGGATTGACCCAGAACTTCCAGGCTCCTTCATCTCAGCTGAATCTTCTACACATTCCTTTCTCGCAGAGTTTTTTGCTTTCTTCTGTTTGTTTGTTTGTTTGTTTAATTTCTGGCTCCATCTGTCTGATTCTCCAATTTCTCTTAGTCCATGAATCCCAGGGATGCTTTAAGACTTAGCTGTATAGACAGTCTATTCTGTTCATATTTAATTTAAAGTTAGTGGTCTTATTTTTTTTTTTTAAGATTTTATTTATTTATTTGACAGAGAGAGACACATTGAGAGAGGAGCACAGGCAGGGGGAGTGGGAGAGGGAGAAGCAGGCTTCCCGTGGAGCAGGGAGCCCGATGCGGGGCTCCATCCCAGGAGCCTGGGACCATGACCTGAGCCGAAGGCAGACGCTTAACGAATGAGCCACCCAGGCGCCCCTAGTGGTCTTATTTTTTACTTTCTTATAATGTCAAACATCAGATGTAACTGGTGTCAATTCCCACATCAGACAGATCAAGCAGAATGAGTTAAAGATCCACAGAACCAGGAGAGACTGCAGGCTTGCTAAGTAAACACTCTCTCTGGCCACAGATCCCACAGAAACAGTGATGGGTTATCTTGGCTTTGATCACTAAACCAGGAGGTACCACAGGGCTACAAGTTAGGGTTCTAGACACATAGAAATTCTTTACCCTAATAAATTGGGATATAATAATTATCCATTAGGTCAAATCTTCTAAAGTCAAGGGTCATTTTCTCTTTCATATTGTATACCTCCTGGTATAAATTAATATGTATGGGTTAATCACATTTCTTCTTGAAACAGAAGACAATTAAAATTACGTTAATGTCAGTGTATGAGATTCATCCAAAAGCTTACTTTAAACTTATTTAAGTGATGGGAAAGTTATCAAAATGTATGTTTTAGTAAAAGTGCTGAATCCTAACTCAAGATATAATGTAATAGAAGCTAAGTAGCGATGCTAAAATTACTTGGAGGGTTTAAACATTCTGAAATTTCTAATAGAATAATGCAGTACCAAAAGCTACCAAAATAAAGTGAACATAGACTATGGATCTTATTGGCTGTATGTGTACAAACATACACTACACTTGGTTAAAGTAGCAAACTATATAGCATCCGACCCTTTAAAAGAAGGTAGATATTCTGGAATTAAGGCAATAGAAACTGATATGGTCAGGGTGAAATATTTGTCTTAAGCCTCTTTTGTCATCTTAGCATGAACAGAGACATTGGAAAGCACCACTTCCCAAACAAGACCTGAACTAAGACCTATCTGATAATTCAATTTATAAAAATAAAATTATAGTTGTCTATCAATTTTCACACTGGTCAAAGAATCAAACCCTTTACCTAAATTTCCTTTGCTATATGCAGGTGTGTATCACGCCTGAAACATTATGGGAAGTTCAGTGATGGCAACAGTCCATTAATCATTTGCTAGAAATCCACTTCCTTGCCTTGAAATTATACTTAGCGATAAGAAATAAACAACTGTCTTATATCAAATATGTGAATTTTATAATCTGGAATCTCAAGTAATAATCTCTACATGATGACTGATGGAAACAAGGTTTAGGGTCTCAAGTTAATTCATTACTGTCTTTTTCAAAGATGAGGCTTTCACGGATTCATTAAAACAAATAAAGATATAGGTTCTAGTTTCTTCTTTGTTCCCTTTTATAGTTAATACATACTATAGATGCTCTCATAACATACATTCTACCAACAGGAAAATGTAGACGGAGATTGGATCAGGGACTGGACTCAACTGACATAATTTACACTGGTAGCAAAGACAGGAGGAATACAATGAAAAATGCAACCTTAGAGCCAAGGCTCCCAGGCTTAGTAGCAGAACACCCCTACTAGTGAGAGGAAACTCATCAGCATCAAATAAGGAATATCTTGAAATTTCTTAGACTCCAGATGAGCAATTAGAATTCAGTGCTACTGGATTATTACATAATTCAAAGTCTTGCATGTTGGTTTTTTAAAAAACAACAGCTACTCTTTACCAAGTGCCTCTTAAGTGCTGAACATTCAGGATCTCACTTAGTCCTTCCTACCTCCGTATTACCTGTGGGCAGACAGGCTAGGTGAGCTAACTCTAATGCTGCCCTGTGGTAGAGCTGTGATTTGAACCTGGTCTGTTCTGTGATGGGGCTAGAAATTTCTCTCTTCTGCAAGAAGCTTTTTATATATATTTAATTCCTATTGTGGCCATAAAGAAACATGTTTCCATCTCCTAATTTATCTTATGAATTTATTACTTTAGATTTATTGTTCTCATCCAAGATTTAACTCTATCTTTTGACAGATGACCCAGTACCCACCTTGGTACCCACCTTAAGTCCTACCTAAAGGTTCACGTGTAAATAGTTTTCCTTTTTCTCAAATAGGATGGATGCATACAGTGAATAAGTACAAATAGTTCCATCTTAAAAAGAACTAAGGTCACTAGATCATCTCCTTTATTTTTTTCTCTGTTTTACATAAATTCTTCCAATATATATTCCTAAGAGTTTATCAGCCTAGCCACTTGTTTGACACTTTGCTTGATATTAGCTGGTTAGGTAGGTTAGTACTTTTTTGAACGTATTTTATGGGAACACTAAAATATTATTTTTAAATTCAAACACAGCCATGTCGCATCTGGCCCCTAATTAAATGAGACTGTTTTCAATATCCACTTCCTTTCAAATGGCTCCCTTCATACCTGCTCAGTACCTTTACTCCCTCTCTACCTCTCTGAACACTTTTCATTCCTGGTGACTAAAACTTAAAAAAGACCCCCCCCCCCCACCCAAGGTGAAAGCAGCCCGCTGCCCCACCAGCTCACAAGGAACGGTGGACTGGAGGCAATTCCTTTGAAAAAGATCTCCTGGAAAGTCACGGACGAGAGGCCCACCAAATCTGCTAGCACATCTGAGGACTATTTACCTGTTCCGGCGTCCCCCAGGGGCCTGTGTGTCGAGCAGAAGCAACAGTCCAAGATGACATAGTTCAGGACATTGAAGAACAGCCCGATAATTCCAGCACTGAGAACCAGCACAGGCTCCTCCGTCTTCTGGGGATCAATATACCTTTTGACAGCTTCAACCAGGATGCTGAACATCAGAGCCACGGCAAAAATGGAGTTTCCCAATGCTCCCACCACATCTGCCCGGAGAAACCCGAAAGTGCTATTCCTGTGCTGTTTTATGCTGCTGGCCCTCACGCCAAACAGAGCTATGATCATGGACACCAAGTGGGAGAGGACAGCGAAGGCATCGGAGGCCAAAGAGAGGGAGTTGCCTATGTGGGCAATCACTAGCTCCACCACGAAGAGGAGGATGCTCACGATGCACATGAGGATTAATCGGAAGCTTCTTCCCGAGTATCGCCCCATGGCGCCCAGCTCTCGGGCCGTTCCTTGCCCTCTCCCGGGAAGGCTGAGCTGTGAGGGGAGCAAGCTACAGATTTAGTTGTTATGACTCCTGGATAACTCTCCCCTTCAGACTTTCAGCACTTGTCATATTTGGAAATCACCTTTTATAGGCTGCTATAAAGCTATAAAACAGTTTAAAGGGCAATTAAGCAAGAGATGTCACGTGAGCTGGGACTTATGGAAATTGAAGACACCAGCTTCAGATGCAGACTCGAGGGGAGTTTGTTTGTTTATTGTGTGTTTCATTACAAAAGCCAAGAGCCTCTGTGTCTTTGAATCATGTAGAAGCCCATCCATGGCTTCGGCCTCTCCAGTCTCGGTGTGTACAATAACTACTCTGGTGAGATGAGCCATTTGACGTGAACATCATGTCTTGTCTACCCGGTGGGTAAATATTTTGAATTCTGTTAAGTGCATGGAACAGGGAACATTTCTAGGGGTCACTAATCCACTGATCAGAGCTACAATAAGTAAAAGCCAAAGATGAAGCTAGGGTGATTTTTCTACCGCCTTGTCCATTGATCTGGAATAAACAAGAACCCTACTTCCAAACATTCTCCATAAAGAAGACAAGAAAAACAGTCCTCATGTTCAGAAAAGATAAAGCACCTTTAAGCTGAAGGAGTTAACGACATAACTCCAGTTAGTTTCAGGAAGAAAGCCAAATTATAATAAGTTGATTTAGCTGACGCAAGGAAATTTTTTTTGTTTTTAATCTTATCATCTGTCACTTATAAACCATAAAGATTTACCAGGTCCCGAATATCTAAAACAGTAGCGGCCTCTATTGTTTTGAGTAGACTGCCTACAGTCAATCCTTTGCAGAGATACAGACTGAAATTACTATACCCAATCTTTTCTGAATTTAAAGTCTGACTGTGATGGTTGATTTTAAGTGTCAAGGTAACTGGGCCACCAGGTGCTCAAGACATTTGGTCAAATGTCATTCTGAGTGCTGCTGTGAGGGTGTTTTTTGGAGGAGACTGATATTTGAGGCGGTAGACTGGGTACAGCAGATTGCTCTCCCTGATGAGGATAAGCCTCATCCTTTCCGTTGAAGGCCCAAACAGAGCAAAATGGCTGACCCTCCTGTGAGTAAGAAAGAATTGCTCCTGCTGGCTGCCTCCAAGTTAGGGCACTGGCTTTCTCCTGCCTTCAGGCGTACACCAAAACATCAGTTCTTCCTGGGTCGCCAGCTTGTGGTCTTTTGGACGAGAACGACACCATTGACTCCTCTGGTTCTCGGGCTTGCTGACTCACCTTGCAGATCTTGGGACTTCTCAGCCTCCATTATCGCATGAGCCAATTCCTTATAATAAATATTTCTGTTTATATACACATCCTATTGGTTTTATTCATCTGGAGAACCCTAATATACTGCCTTTAACTAAAACCTGACAATTTCCATGCAGCCCTTATAATTTCCTCAGCATCTCAGAAATGATCTCCCATTCAGCTGATGTTGAAAGTGAGACTTCTAATACAACCAGATGGTGCAAATCACTGCACTCAGACTATCCCACTCATCCATCCATGCAACAAATACTAAGTTCCTACATGTCAGACATGGTCCTAGACTCTGAGGAGACAGCAGTGAATAAAAGAGAGAAAAATCTGCCCTCATGAAGCTTACATTCTAGTGGGGGAGAGAGAGAATTAACAAATTATTCATGAATGTATTGAATGTCCGATGGTAATAAGAATTATGGACATGAATGAAGCAGAGAAGAGGGGTACAGTGTTGACATAGGAGTGGGGGGTGTTATTTTAAATAAAGTGGTCAGGGAAGAATTGACTGACATGTCCCTGAGTACAGATCTGAAGGAGGTAAGAAACTGAGCCCCGGAGACGCCTGAAAGAAGTTCTTTCTGGGCAGAGGAAGCAGTGAGCATGGGAAGTTAAAGGAGCAGCTAAGTTGCTCAGGCTGGTTGGAGAGGAGTGACTGAGGGAGAGAAACAGGCTATGAGGTCTGAGAGGGCGATGGTGGGAGGGGGACAATCACGCGGGGTCCTGAGAGGGGAGAGCAGAATGACAAGATCTAATTTACATCTTAAAAGACTCTTTGGATCCTGTGTTGAGATTACATGAGAGTAGAGGCACCAAGTCAATTGCAATGATCTAAACAAAAGACTGGTGACTTCGACCAGGTGGGAAGAGGGAACTTCCAGGCAAAACCAGGCACATAATGCACGGGCTTCAGTACGAAATGAAAGTGCAAGACCTTTTGTTGAAAAATTATTAAGAAATTTTAAACGGTGTAGTCACTATGAGAAACAGTATGCCAGTCCTGGGAAAAATTATAAATAGAATTGCTGTCTGATCCAGTAATTCTACTTCCTAGTATATATCCAAAAGAATTGAATGCAGGGTCTCAAGGAGATATTTGCACCCCCATGTTCATAGCAGCACTATTCCCAATAGCCAAGCAGGGGAAGCAACCCAATTGTCCATTGACAGATGGAAGGATAAGCAAAACGTGGTATGTGTGTGTATGTGTATACGTATACATGTGTACATACAATGGAATATTATTCCACCTTAAAAAGGAAGGGAATTCTGACACGTGCTACTACAGGACACTATGCGACATGAAATAAGCAGGCACAAGAAGACGAATATTGTATGATTCCACTTACATGAACTATTTATCTAAAGTAGTCAAATTCATAGAAGCAGAAAGTTAGAATGGTAGTTGCAGGGAGCTGAGGGGAAGGGGACATTGTTTACTGAGTATAGCTTCAATTTGGCAAGATGAAAAAGTTCTGCTAATTGGTTACCCAAAAATGCAAATATACTTAATACTTAAGCATACACTTAAAAATTGTTAGGATCATAAATTTTGTCATTCCATCACAATTAAAGATTTTTTTTTTTTTTCATTATTAAGAATTGCAAGACAAGGGCGTCTGGGTGGCCAAGTTGGCTAAGACTCTGACTCTTGATTTTGGCTCAGGTCATGATCTCAGGATTGTGAGACGGAGCCCCACATCGGGCTCTGCGCTCAGCATGGAGTCGGCTTCTCCCTCTCCCTCTGTTCTTCTCCCTACCCTCAAATAAATAAAATCTTATTTAAAAAAAAAAAAAAGAATTTCAAGATCGCAACCGTGGAGCATTCAACCAAACACAGGGCCCTGGGTGGTTCTACAGGCGCACACTCACCCATGAGTGTAGCCAAACATGTTTTGTGGTAAGAGTCAATAGCATTTGCTGGGCAATTGGAGGTGAGGTATGAAGGGAACAGTCAAGGTGACATTAGAGATTGGGCCTGATGTTACAACTGAAATGAAGGTAAGACAAAGATGGCCGCTGTAGGGTCAGGGTGGGAGCAAGGGGTGGAAATGCCCTTGTTTGGCGTATCTGTTAGACAGCCAGGTCGAAACGCTAAGTAGGGTGTTGAGTTTGGAGTTCAGGGGAGATGGATAGGCTGGGAATATACAAACTTGAATGCTGACAAGCAGGAGGTCAGCAAGGAAACGAGAGAAAATTGGGAAGAGAAGAAAATACGAAGAGATGAGAGAGAAAAGGACCAGCGACACAGAAGGGAAAATAGGAGCGTGCTGTATTCTGAAGGCCAAGGAAGAACGTGTTTCAAAGAGGAGAGGGAATCAGCCAGGCAAATGCCGAGAGCAAGCAAAAGGAGGAGTGCAAACGATGGCTCAGTTTACCGCTGTGGAGGCCACTGGTGACCTTAGCAAGAGGGCAAATGACGTGGGTTCAAGAGAACGGACAAGACAAATCAGAGCTGGCAAGTAGCAAAAGCTTTACTTTAAGGCTAAAGGGATATGGAATCAAGAAAGGGTTATTTTTTAAAATATTTTATTTATTTGAGAGTGAGTGCGAGGTGGGGCAGAGGGGTAGGGAGAAAGAATCTGAAACAGACTCCGCACTGGGCACGGGGCCCGATGTGGGGCTCGATCATGACCTGTGCCAAAACCGAGAGTCAACACTTAACCGACTGAGCTGCCCAGTGAGTGCCAAAATTTGGTTTTGGTAACATACCTAAAATATATTTTGAAATATCCCTATTACACGAGACTTAATTAATAAAACATTTTTTGTTGCTATTTTTTAACATTTTTATATCTTTTCAGTACTACTGACGTTCCAAACTCTTAAATCCTCCAGTAAAGTTGAACAAAGACACTGAGTCATGGAAATGTGTTTGTATCTGTAATTTTAAGCCTGGCGGTGTGGCAGAATGGGGTTGATTTAGTTTTCCAGCTATTATGATCGCGAGCACAGGATAGCTGTCAGCATGCTGCTGTTGGCAGGGATCACCTCACCGAGGCTACGCCTCCTCCTAACAAGGCTCAGCCCGGATCATTGCTCCACCACCCTGTCCACTCGACTGCTTGATTTTGCAGCTAAAATAGACAACATCAAGGAGATAAAGCCAAGAGGAGGAAAAATCATGTTTAGTCACTACCAAATGCTCTGGCACTTTGCACGGAGCAGGCACTCTAATTTATTAAATAAATGGCTAGCATTTTCTAGACACAGTGAAAGTGACGCAAAGGGCCAGAGATAGGTTTGAAAAGAACAGGGTAGCGGCAACTGTCTCCCTAGACTTCAGACGCTGACAACCCCTAAAAACTGGAGTTTTGTGACAGATGACTTAGTATTTATAGCCACAATCAGGCATAAAGTCGGGTGCTATGTGCAGACTCTCTAGCCAAGATGCCTTCTCTGCTCGCTCTGTGGAGTGGTCTGTGCTGATCTCAAGCCTCACAGCCTCTGCAGCAGCAGGCCGGATGAGGTGCTGTTACTGATTCTAATAAAGGCTTCCTATGATTTACCTGCATAATTAAGAACTATTTTAAACAGTCACGGATGAACCTAGAAATGGCTAACAGGTAATACACTCTAGTAGTCCCAGTGAGCAGAGCTGGCAGTAAATATCCCTTGACCTGTGTGTTTTCTTTTTGCAGCAACAAACACGAGGCTCACAATCACTTCTGTGACTGTCGGTCATATATCTAGTTAATGGCTGTCATCTGCATGTAAAATACTGATCATTTCTTAAAGGATATCTTTTGGATTCTTTTGGATTCAGGTTTATGCACCCTCTTGAAAAGCAGCACCACTCTTAAGATGTTTGAAAAAGTTTTGGTATTTTAGCTGAACCTCAATTTAAGAAAGAAAGCAATTTTTCACGAGCAGATTTGGGGTGAAGGATTCCTTCCTTAACATAATTACTTACTGGAGAGTTCCTTTAAGTAGTGAATATCTTTAAAAATTAACAAGTCAGGAAATGACAGATGTTGGTGAGGATGCGGAGAAAGGGGAACCCTCCTACACTGTTGGTGGGAATGCAAGCTGGTGCAGCCATTCTGGAAAACAGTATGGAGGTTCCTCAAGACGTTAAAAATAGAGCTACCCTACGACCCAGCAATTGCACTACTGGTTATTTACCCCAAAGATACAGATGTAGTGAAAAGAAGGGGCACATGCACCCCAATGTTCATAGCAGCAATGTCCACAATAGCCAAACTGTGGAAGGAGCCGAGATGCCCTGCAACAGACAAATGGATAAAGAAGATGTGGAGCATACATACAATGGAGTATTACTCAGCTATCAGAAAGGATGAATACCCACTATTTGCATCAACATGGATGGAACTGCAGGGGATTATGCCAAGTGAAATAAGTCAAGCAGAGAAAGACAATTACACGGTTTCACTCCTATGTGGAACATAAGGAATAGCACGGAGGACATTAGGGGAAGGGAGGGAAAACTGAAGGGGGAGAAATCAGAAAGGGAGACAAACCATGAGAGACTATGGACTCGGGGAAACAAACTGAGGGTTTCAGAGGGGAGAGGGGTGAGGGGATGGGGTAGCCAGGTGACGGGTATTAAGGAGGACACGTGTTGTAATGAGCACTGGGTGTTACACGCAACTAATGAATCACTGAACACTATATCGAAAACTAATGATGTACTGTGTGGTGGCTAACAACATAATAAAAATAAAAATTAAAAAAAAAAGGAATTGGGGCGCCTGGGTGGCTCAGTCGGTTAAGCGGCTGCCTTCGGCTCAGGTCATGATCCCAGGGTCCTGGGATCGAGCCTCACGTCAAGCTCCCTGCTCGATGGAGAGCCTGCTTCTTCCTCTCCCTCTCCCTGCTGTTCTGCCTACTTGTGCTCTCTCTCTCTGTCAAATAAATAAAATCTTTAAAAAAAAAAAAAAAAAAAAAGGAATTACATAACCTTAAAAAAAAATAATGAATACCTTGAAAGCGGCAAACTTCAAGCTTTTCCGTAATTAGTTCTACTCATCTGAAACTTCGAAAAATAGCCTGGGGATTTGTCTTTGCACCAATGATTGCCACCTCCTCCAAAATGGCCAGGGGCTATGGGACAAAATGTGGTTATTAGTCTCTGATCTACTTTTCAACCTTTTGTCATGGACCCACTAAAAAAACCTTGTCCTTTAGAGCATTTATGCTTGCAGAAAAAAAAAAAAAAGAAGCCAAAGTAAGTATTGTTAATTAAAGCTACAAATTAGGAGCAACTTACAGTTGACTCTGCCTGGTCATAACATTAGGTATTATTTATTTAGTATGTGTCAGGCATTGTTCTAAGTACTTTATAAGGGAGAGTAACTACAATATAGGTATTAGACTTCTCTCCATTTTACAACTGAATAGGCACTTTACACAGCTACTAAGGGTAGAAAGACAAGATAAAGCATTCTGAACTGCCACAGTTCAATAAGAAATTGGGTACAGAAATGTGGCTCATGTATTTATCTCTTTAAATTAGGTATATGAATATATATACTCAAAACGTCAGTCTTGATGGCATGTTGTATTTAATTTGCTTTGACAATTTCCTACCAATTTAACAGTTTTGCTGTGTTCTCACACACAGCATATACTTTCATGGTTTTGCATATGCTGTTCCCTCTGCCTGGAATGTCCTTCCTTTTCTATTTATTAAAATTCCACTTATCCTGCAAAGCATGACTCAAAATTCAAGTCCTTTTTGAAGCTTTGTCCCTTATTGGTATGTATTTATCACTACCAAGTGGGAAAGCATGTTAGGACACAGCCCCAACTAAAGAGATTTAGCCAGTAGACTAGATATGAGTAAAGGGCATTCCAGGCAAAGGGACAGAAAGATGGGAAATGGCTCATGGGAAATTTCGTAAGAAACCCCAAATGGTTAGGGTGCAAAGGACTTTGCTGGATTGGTTGAAGAGGAGACTGGACAGGTAGGCTGAGCCAGACTAGGCTAAAGTGTTCACATTTTCCCCTGCTAGCGATGGTGAGCCATGAAAAAATTTTATGGGGAAGATGAACATCTTAACACATTGTACATTAAGGAAAAAACCCCTATGGAAATGTGGGGACTGCCTGAGGTGAAACTCTGGAGGCCATGACGGTCAGAGGCAGTCAAAGCATCTGTGAAAGGGAAACCTGGGACACGTCAGCATAAGGGCGGGATGTCGGGATGTCGTGCTGGGAAATGAAGACAGCAGACCGTGCGCTGGAGGGCTGACTAGCATGGCTCTCGGGTTCTGGTTTACATTACTGGTGGATTTAGCTCATGCTAATCCTTCAGGCAGGAAATACTATAGGAAGAACATGTCTGGGAGTGGGCAGTGAAGTGGGGGCTTGGGGACAGAGGACCTGAAACTCTGACGGAAAGCTCGAGAGACCCGAGTATGCAGCTGGAATGGAGGTCTAGAGGTGAAAATGTTCGTGTTCTCTGAAACCAGGGGATCAGACGAGGAGAGCACCAAGCATGGAAGGAAGCGTGGCCTAGGGATGTTTAGGGAGCAGGCTGAGGAAGAACACCGGTGAAAGACCTGTTACTAAGAGAAAGAACCAGAGAGTGGGAGGGCAAGTCATAGGAGTAATTTTAGTGAAGAGAGAAATATTCTATAGCAGCAGAAATGAGCAGAGTGGTACGGTAAGACAAGACACTGAGAAGTTAGCTTTGGTCAGAAGGCAGGAGTATCTGAGGGAAATGGCGGTAGTGCAGGAGCACAGGTGGGACGGGGGCAGAAAAACGCAAAAAAGAAAAGAAGTGGAAGTGAGGGGTGGTTGCTCGCTCCTTCAGAAATCATGACTTTTTTTTTTTTTGAAGACCCCACAGTAACTAGTAGTAATGAGAGGGAGAGAGAAGCTCAAGGGAAAGTTGGGCTTGTTTTGTTTTTTTTGTCTATTTGTGGCTTTGTTTTGTTTTTTTAAACAGAAAGATTTAGGACAATTTTAGATTTGGCAGAGGGAGTTAAGGAAGGGAAGTACCTCAACATACAGGAAACGGGATAATTGCTCGTTCGCGGTCTGAACTGTGAGGGACGCTCAGACCAAGAGCAGTTACCTAAGGGTCCAGTTCTCTCCAGCTCTCTGTAAGAATGGCCCGTAGCACATGCTTCAGGTATCTCAGAAACAAATGAATACATAAGACAGTATCAGTTCATGGTGTTTATTACTGGGGTTGTTTACAGAAAAGTCTTCTTACCCACTGTTAATTTAGACATAAGAATAAGGTGTTTGTGCCTCATGTAACCTCCTATTAGAACTTTTATTTTAAAAAATCATAAAACTGTCTATATCTGGGAAGATATTAATATCAATTTTTTAAAAAGTGAGGAGGATTGGAGATAGCAGTTTTGTTTTATCCCTTAGTAACTGCGGCCAAACAAGGTATAGTACTTGGCGGCGTTCCTGCCGCAGACGCATCTGGCTCCGGGCTGCAGCTCACAGAGGGGTTTGAAGGGGACGCAAAGGCTTTTAGCTCCCATGGATGGAGCTCCGGGCTCAAGATCTTGATCCCTGCAGTTAAAAACAAGTAAGAATTCCATTTACTTATGCTGTATATTCCCATTCTTTGTTACTGTCACAGTTCTGTTAACCGTATTTACCTAGCAGTGGTCTTTTTGATCCAGTCTTCGCAGTCAATTTCCCCACAGAATGGAATCTGAGCAATCTAACAGAAAAGGAAAAACAGTATTTATAACTCCTGTTCTGTCAAAGGAACACCTGAATGGCCTATTAAACTGACAAGCAAAAAGGACAGGTCTCCCAGCCTTTTTCAGGCCCTGGTACCTTTGCAAATCTGCAAGGAACACTGTTCAGAAGTGCAAGAGATGAGAAAATGTTTTCCCCCTCGATCCGAAACCCACATACATAAAACATCTTTGTAGTACACGTCAATGTCCAAATAAACTAGCTACGCCACAGTGCCGGTAGAGAAAGGAAGGATGAGTAGCCCTGAGTCCAGACTCCGGCTGTACCTCCCTCATTTCAGATCCGACTACCACCTGCTCTGCCTAGGTAAACGGTTATGAGAAGGACAGAGAGGAGATGACAAATAGTAAGCTGATTTTTACACTGTTGTTAACAATAACCATTAACAATCAGGTCAACCTCACTTTATGCCACACTGTTATAGATAAGTGAATCATTTTAAAGTCCACAAGGTATTTGAAAGTAAAAAATCATTTTGTATTAGAAAAAACAACTTCTCAAATTTTCTTTCATAGACCATATACAATAATGGGCAAAATCAAGATAGCTGGGATTTTACCCTAATTTTGAAATTCACTGCCTGTTTTGAAAATCCCTAGCTCTGAGTTTTCTTTTGTAAAATGTGTGTTGGACTAGACAAGAATTAAGATTTCTTTCAGTTGTAAATCCTAAACTTTCATATCATGTCTACTTCAAAATGAGGTTTCTATGCAATAACAATTATGTAACAGTGCTACCGAAAATTCCTGGAGATCAAGGTTAGCAATGGGGAGATCAAAGGTGTGGACAATCCCCCCCACACATTAGAAATGCTAGTTTAAGAACAGCTAAGAAGCTATCCAGCTTCCTCATCAATTTCTGATCAACCACTTCCAGCCACACATTCCATACTCCAACTGAGAGCCTCCTGCAAACCCTAAGGCACTCAGAATTTGGTTAAATATACTTCAAAAGGCTTCTTTAGGAAGTAAAGTACAAGTACATTGACATCAGGAAATTACAAAAAGAACAAGTAATTGATCAGGTGAACATTCTTCTAAGGTGAGGAAGTGTTAGTTATCTGTCTCTTACGTTCATTCAGTAAAATGTGTTAGCCAAATTCCCAACACTGATCAACTGTTATTCTGATAATCTGCCTTAAGACAATAAAGAAGTGATAAACTACTAGGAAAATCCTGGAGGGTAGGAGTGAGTG
The DNA here is from genome assembly GCF_002201575.2 of Neomonachus schauinslandi. Classification (NCBI taxonomy): domain Eukaryota; kingdom Metazoa; phylum Chordata; class Mammalia; order Carnivora; family Phocidae; genus Neomonachus; species Neomonachus schauinslandi. Next base: position 11,980,513 of record NC_058408.1, on the reverse strand, counting down.
GATGAGAGAAGGTGGAAGGGATGGTAGTAATAAGTATCTTGAAAAATTTTAATAGAAATGTGCAAGAAAACTGAAGCAAAAATAAACGTAAAGATACAAGAGCCAAAATAACCCAAAGTTACCCCTCTGTATTGAAACTTGGTAAATCATTAGCCTTTGTACAAACAGAAAGCATGGAAAGAATGTACATTCATAAAAGTATTATTTAAAATTCATTATGAAAGACAGAATGGGAGGAAAACTTTAACCACGGTCACTGTGCAATGATAAAAATACTAAGACTTAATTACAAAGAATGTCTTCGGGTAATAAATTTAAATTTGGTTTCTTAGAAAATTTTACTAGACAGAATGGGAGGAAAACTTTAACCATGGTCACTGTGAAATGATAAAAATATTAAGACTTAATTACAAAGAATGCCTTCGGGTAATAAATTTAAATTTGGTTTCTTAGAAATTTTTACTTTTATTTTTAACCCACACACAGCTGTATTTTTGTAACTTTAACAAATTTTATAGTAAATGGCCTTATTTTCTTTTTCCCTAAGAAAAAAATTACTGAGCCTTGAGAAAGTATTTCTAAAACAATAATTTTTGTTTTTTTTTAAATTTTTTTAAAGATTTTTATTTGAGAGAGACAGAGCACGAGCAGGGGCAGGGGCAGAGGGACAAGCAGATTGCCCGCTGAGCAGGGAGCCCGATATGGGGCTCGATCCCAGGATCCTGAGATCATGACCTGAGCCAAAGGCAGATAGATGCTTAACTGATTGAGCCACCCAGGCGTCCCTAAAATAATAAATTTTTGAAACTTAAAATAATGATATAGCATGAAAAAATTCAACTGAAGTTATTTAGATTCATAAATGACAATTTTGTAAAAACCCATGTTTTAATTCTTTGTAGCTTCAAAGTAAAGTGTAGGTGATAAGATCTGGAATTCCTATTTATGCATGTAATTCATTAATATGAAAGGATAACACACAGTTTTAGGCTGTTTATTCAACCACAGAAAGATCTTTAACTTTTATTTTTTATTATCTCTATATCTATGCTACAAGAAGATACAATTTTTTGCAATGTATAGTATCTTGAAATCTGTAGCAGAAAATGTTAATGATGAGAAATATCAATAATCATAGTGTCAACAGGTTAGTAATATATGTCAGTGGTAAAAAAAAATTATATATAAATAACATTTATTTTTCATTTAATTAAGATCATCCCCTTGGAAAAATTTACTCAAGTTTTATGAATCAGATAGTTTTTTTTTTTCATTTTACCGACAAAGAAGAGTAGAAAATCAAACTTTCACCTACATTAAAGTTCCAAAGATCCCTTTCTCCTTCTCCCCACCTAGTAAATACAGTTTTATTTACAACAGCCTCAAAGGTTGCTTGATGCTCAGTCAACTCATCGAAGCTGCACAACATGGGGTGAGATGGGGGTGGAACTGACTCCCGAATACAAAAAACAAAGTCTCCTCTAATCTCCCATGTGCTCCTTGGACATACAGCTAATATACTACTTGGTGCTTTAGAATAGATATTGAAATCTCTGACCTAATATCAGAATAAAAGATATGACTCTAAGACCTGCTGAGATTCATTTCTTTGAAAACAACGGATTAACTGATACTCTATTGATTTATTAACTCTTATGTAAATATCTTTACCAGACTGTACTGCAACAGTGACTACTATAATACTTCTATAATAAATGAAATTTTAAAATTCAGTAATAGAACAAAAATAAAATAATCATAGATAAATTACAGTGAAAGAAAAAAAACCACTGCATCGGATAGATGGCTATCCATTTCTCTAGACTTCTATTGGAAGTACGTAGTCTGAGTCAAGTGACAAATTATGGAAACCAAAAAGATGGAAGATCACAAAGGTAATAAACCAAGAATAGAAAGCTAAATACTGAAGAATTATGGATCTGAAGGGGATTTTAAGATTATCTACCTTATACTCCCATTTTACAGATTAGTAACTAAGAGCCAAAGAGATTAACACTGTCCCAGCTCATGCAATAAGAGACATATTAAGAGGTTATGACCCTAACCAATTAAAATTTTGCCTTATACTCTCAGCATGAATTAAAAACAAACAGGGGTGCCTGTAGGCTCAGTCAGTGGAGCACGCAACTCTTGATCTTGGGGCTGAGTTTGAGCCCCATGCTGGGTGTAGAGGTTACTTAAAAATAAAAAAATTAAAACAAGCAAACAGATACAGAGAAAAGTGCATTAAAATGAGTCAGGAGAGAGATCTAAATTCTAGGACCAAGTTTGCCTCTGTAGAGGTCAGGGTAATTCATTTAGACTCTGGCCCATGGTTTCCTCATTTATAACCTGAGAACACAGGACTGGTTGTATAATCAAGCATGAATACTAGAATACTAAAGTTCGTAAGTGATTCATTCCAGTAATTAGTAATTTTGCAAATCAGGACCTCTTCACTATGAAAATTGAAAGTTTCAGCTAGGAACATCTGCATACTCAGAACACATAAAACTGATAAAATCTTAAAGAACCACCAAAGTACCTAATTAGAAAGACCTGGGTCTTTTATTTATTTATTAAGATTTTTATTTATTTATTTGACAGAGAGAGACAGCAAGAGAGGGAACACAAGCAGGGGGATTGGGAGAGGGAGAAGCAGGCTTCCTGCTGAGCCGGGAGCCAGATATGGGGCTCAATGCGGGGCTCGATCCCAGGACCCTGGGATCATGACCTGAGCCGAAGGCAGACGCTTAACGACTGAGCCACCCAGGCGCCCATACCTGGGTCTTTTAAAGGAGCCTGAAGTACCCACTCACTCTGAAAAACAGGCTTAAACATGAGCAGTACTTTCCCCCTTATTATTCAGAAAAGTTCAATCAATTAAGATCAGGGAAACACACACACACACACACACACACACACACACACACACACACGGTCAGAGAACTGAAATTTCTGACATGGACCTTTTAACCTTATTTTAGGAATATGCACATTACATTACAACAATGCTTACTTCAAGAACCTAATTCAAGCTGAACAACAAAATGAAAAATTTCAGTAATTAAAACATTAGGGGTCGTACAGAATGAATGTTGTTTAGCCAGCATTTCAAGCATGAGAAAAAGCTTTTACATAATCAGTTCACAGTGTTATCCAAAAATGATATAATGCTGTAATTTTAGGAAAGCCAAAGGAAAAGAGGACAGAATGTGGAGTAATATATAATCCTGGCGTGTGACTGGCCCTGAAAAAGGGATTAATACCATGCATAAATTCAGTGAGTCTTAAAATACCATAGCTGAAATATTTTTATATTCAAAACTTTTCAGAAGTCTCTTACCTTCCCAGAATCTAGCATCTTCTGAAAGTCTTCCATTGTATTAGCCACAACCATATGAGTCTTAAGGTCTTCAGAAGCCCTATCAAAATATAATTGCAAAAGAATACATATTTTTTCTTACCAATACAACCAAGTTTTTTTTTAAAAAAATAAGCATAATTTAACAAAAGAGGAATAACCTGAAGTGAGAACATCTCAATTTGAATCTCAACTTTGTTGCTAGCAGTAAATCTCAGTTAACTCCTCACTGCATTACTATTAACACTAGATGAAAGGAGAATTTGCCAAGCACACAACAGGCAATAATTACTTTTGTTATTGCCATTAAATCTCTCCTGACCAACATTCTATCCCTGGCTATACCCACTTACCATTTATGAGAGTCTGCGTTATTTTTATTTTTTTTATTTTTTTTAAAGCTTTTATTTATTTGAGAGAGAGCACGAAAGAGAGAGAGCACATGAGAGGGGGGAGGGTCAGAGGGAGAAGGAGACCCCCTGCTGAGCAAGGAGCCCGATATGGGACTCGATCCGGGGACTCCAGGATCATGACCTGAGCCGAAGGCAGTCGCTTAACCAACTGAGGCACCCAGGCGCCCGAGTCTGCGTTATTTTTAAAACCTCTTTGGTCTTAGTTTTCCTTTCTACAAAATTGGAAAAAAAACTCAAGTAAGTCTAACTATCGTACGGGATTGTGAGAATCAAACACAAAGGCATGAAAATGTTTTAAAAAAGGAAAAACCATTAATACACATTATTCGAGCTATTTTCATATACTATATAATTATTTTGTAAGAACTTCAGGTTTTAGAAATGGAAATAAGTATTATTCTCTTTTACATTCAGTCACACATTACATGAGGATGATTCATGGGTGGTGACCAAGAAAGAGAAGGCATATTTTTATTTTCTGAATCTCAGGACTAAGACCATGTGAATTCTACGCCAGTAACTGCTAGCTCTCCACCAAATCCCCTCCTTCTGACTTTTTTTTTAAGATTTTATTTATTTATTTGACAGAGACCAAGACAATGAGAGAGAGGGAACACAAGCAGGGGGAGTGGAAGAGGGAGAAGCAGGCTTCCCACGGAGCAGGGAGCCCGATGAGGGGCTTGATCCCAGGATCCCAGGATCATGACCTGAGCCGAAGGCAGACGCTTAACGACTGAGGCACCCAGGTGCCCCCTTCTGACTTTTCCATAGTAGGACAGACCCATTTGAATAAGTTATAGCCAATAAGATCCAGAAAAAATATATAAGGCTTAAGCCGTAGGGTGGGGCAAAAATGCACCTTTATGAAACCTACATTAACAAATTTGCTGAGTAAAAATGTCAAAGATAAAACTGCTTTTTAGCCATGAAAGCAGTGGCTTTCCAATCAGGAGTATGCATCTGAATCACACACAGAACATTTTTACGCTACAGATAACCAGAACCGATCTTAAAACCAATGATCAGAAACTCCAGGTGTGAGGCTCAGGTATGTTTCTGTTCCCAAACCTCCCAGGTGACTCTGAAGAGAAACCCCTAGAAAAGAACCAGTGTACTAAAAGCACTAAATGGAAGCAGTAAGGACAGGCAGCTTTCTAATCTTTTACCTCTTGACAATATGACCTGTTCTCAGTTCAGATGGACTTCAAATGCACTATTCATTATTAGGCTAAGTAAATCCTTGAAGTCAAGTGACTCATTATCATTCTCATTTTAGGGCAAGCAAGCCAAAAGAAGTGAAATCACTTGCCCAAAAACACGTAAGCACCAATGCCAAGGCTAAAATTAGTTCATTCCTTAAATGCATGATTTGAGGCCTAATATGAGTTAGGCACAAGGTATTAGAAGACATATGAATAAATAAGATGCAGGCACTACCTTCTCCCAAACTAAGCCCCTATCCCAAGTGGCAGTGGGCCTTCCTCTTTGTCTCAGGTGGGTAGGAAAGAAAATAAAGTGCCACATATATGCACCGATCTTCTAGTGCCTCTGCTCTGAGACCTCTGATTCTAGAAGAACCCTCTCCACAGGCCAGTGCAGCCCTGAAGCTTCCTTTCACCCCAGATCTCCAATCCCAGTCAAAAGGTTCTTTGCCTTGGCTACACGTCATAATCACATGGGGAGCTTTTAATACTACAGCTGCCACATTCACTCTAGACCAGCTAAATTAACATCTCTGCGGAGGGGGTCTAGGCACTGCTGTTTTTTTTAAAGCTTCCTAGGTGCTACTAACGTGTATCCAGCAGGTGAGAATCAATGCCTTAATCCCTCAAATTTACATGTTATAAAAGCCTGGATTTAAAGTCAAACTGAATTAGTCCATGGGACAGACAGGCCAGCACGGCAAACCTAGTAGGAGGCAGAAAAACCCTTGGAAAAATCATCATGATACAGGTCAAAAACACAAAAAGAGAGAGACAAATTAAGAACTACGGGAGCGCAGAGGGAAAGATGACTTCCAGCTGGGGTACTCAAAAAATTCCTCAGTACAGCTCTCAAAAGCTGAATAGGGTTTCAAGATCAGAGGCAAAAGCAATCCTAAGGAACTAACCTTGTAAAAAGGTTCACATGGATGTCTTCCAAAAGAGCATGAAGTTTAGTCTCAGCCTCATTATCAGCAACTGTCAGCTTTTCTCCAGTATCTCGTCTGACAGCTACAAACTGGCAGCTCTTCATATCACGTGGCCCAACTTCAAGTCTGATGGGAACTCCCTAGAAAACAAAGAAGGCAGTTAAAATGATGCATGCCTGTCTCCACTTGAAGATACAGAATATTTCATGGCTTTATCCACTACAAATCATAAAAACCCAAAAAATCAAAGGCATAAGCAAACAATAAAAACAGCAGGCAATATTCCTGAGATACTACAGAAATCTATTCCAATAAGAACGTATAAACCTAAGAAAAAAATGTACTGCCCAAGCAGTTTTGAGCTAAGAGTTGTGTTTAATGGAGAAACATGAAGGCAGTGCTATCTAGATCAATATTCCTACCTCTCCTCCCATAAGACACGCACAGAAAGTTGCATTTGTAGGGGCACACAAGGTGGTAAACAGAGAGGTCTTCTTGAAATTAAGGCCGCCCCAAGTCACTCATCAGTACACCCTGGCACATCTGTGACTCATTCTCGGCACAACAGTGTGGTTAAGTCTTAGCTCTGGATACTCTAGTGTGCAGAGTGAAGGGCTTGTTAAAGCACAGATTGTTGGGCTCTACCCCCTGAATCTCTTATTACAGTAGGTCCAGGAATGGGGCCTAAAGATTCATATTTCTAACAAGTTCTCAAGTGATGCTGGGACTGCACTCTGGGGAACCACTCCCCTATTCTGTTTGGATTTTACAAAGGAGCTTAAGGACTATATCCAAATTTAAGCCTGTGAATGTTCAACCCTTATGGGTGCTCCAGGAGGGGAATTAAGGCCCAGAGAGACCTTATTTTTAGGATCTAGAACCTTACCTAACAAACAGTAGATTTTTTTAAACTTTTGTTTTTTTGAGCAAATGATCCTCTAAAACTAATTTGGGGTTTTCAAATTTAAGTTAGGAGCCTCTACAATATACAGTTTAGCTGATGGCAGTCCCCCAAATAAAAATCAAAGGAAAATTTTTAACTGTTATTCTAAAAAAAGATTTATCTTTAGAGAAGACTTATCTTCTAAAATAATGAATACCAGAGAACAAATTACTGTACACTAAATATTACATCATTATTTTCTTTTCCTTTATTCACCTAATGTATGCATGTGTAACAGTGTTAATGCAATGAGATTTACAAAAGGAATAAGAAGAAACAGATCCTGTCCTCAAGGAGCTTCACGTTTTGCCAGGTAAATACAAATAATCAGTACAGAAAATCAGAAGTGGGAGACTATCCTCACAGCTGGAAGAGAGAGAAGGAAAGTTACTAGAGAAGGCAAAAATTAATGAGTAATTTCATCAAAACTGAAGAACATTCTATAAAATAACTGACCTATACCTACAAAAATGCCCGTGTCATGAACAACAAAGAAAGGCTAAGGAACTACTCCTGAGTAAAGGAAAACCAAAATGACGTGACAACTAACAGCAACAGGACTGGGTCCTGTACTGGGCAAGGAGAGCTATGGCAGCTCAGAGCAGGGCATCAAAGCCCGAGTCGGGCGAGAGGGCATCTTGGTGTGAGAATAACCTGGCACAGAGTGACAGAGCCCATGTGGGATAAGGAGGGCACTCACACAGGGGCGTGGGTGGCAATGGCCGGAAAGATCATCTGAGGCCAGATCACAGAGGGGGCATATATTCTGTTGCTCATTTTTTTCTAAGTAAAAAGTTATGAATTTACTCATAAAGGATTTTTTGTTTGCTTGTTTTTCTTTTCAGTAGCAATTCTCTTCAGTCATCCAACACAGTAAAAAGAAAAGTAGTTAATTCACTCATATTATTTTCCCCTTTCTACTTTCACAATACAGGAAGAGGTATAAAGAAGTTGTGGAGTCCCTGGGTTCTTGTCTGATAACTACACCATATATCCCAGTTACGAAACCGAGTCTCCCAATACATACACATCCCACCCCACCCCTGAGCTGCCTCGTTGTACAAAGTTAAACTACCAAATGAATACGAATCTAGATCTTCTAAAATACTTTTTCTCAGGAATTCTTGGACTAAATGGAGATAAAATAGCATTAAGAAGTGCCATGAGTACTTTTCACTAGTGACCCCTCCCACTGTTCTTTAATCTTGGGCATCAAGTTTAGAATTTAGGTGTTCTGTTTTCTTTCCTGACAATTGTGGACAAAGAAGTTGTAGCAGAGCCTACTCACACTCCGTATCTCCTTCACAGTATAGGCCCGTCAGGCTACTAAAAAGAAAAGTGACAGGGACAAAGTCAAGTCAGTCCTAGAGGGAGAAGTGAGATGGAAGAGGAGGATGACAGAAGGAGAAGTGACTATGGATGCTTTTTTCTCTCCTCTCACTCCAGCCAGTAGCAAAGAATATGTTTCTCCTTTAATATTTGGAACCTCAGGCAAGGGCACATGGGCTCAGACAAGCTGCTGCTGGAAACACACAACTGCTATTTCTAAGTAAGCAAAAAACACTGCAATTAAAGGGAAATTATGTGAGGAAACACTTATCTTTAAAGTCTTCATTAAAGGTAGGAGAGTAAGTAAAGGAAAAAGTGTATTATACAGAAGGGAAACAAAATCATAAAAGATTTACCTTAGGGGCCAATTAAAAGAAACAGAGGTATAAATACCAGCAACTTTGGGAACCCTGTATGTGTTCATACTGAATAATCCCAATTCTGTTGAGCTTCCATACCTGGAATCAGCTTGGAGCTGCAATATCACTACATCTTCTCATCTATTTCCTGTAATGTGAGTTTAGAAATTCTGCTAATCTAGTAAGATTCCCTTGGTAAAGCATATAAAAAAAAATAAATTCCAGAAGTTTGAAAAATGGAATTAAAAATAAAGATCATCTACTAATGACAATGTGCAATAAATGAAATTTATATTAAAAACATTAAATCGGGGGCGCCTGGGTGGCTTAGTCGTGAAGCGTCTGCCTTCGGCTCAGGTCATGATCCCGGGGTCCTGGGATCGAGCCCCCACATCAGGCTCCCTGCTCGGCGGGAGGCCTGCTTCTCCCTCTCCCACTCCCCCTGCTTGTGTTCCCTCTCTCGCTGTGTCTCTCGGTCAAATAAATAAATAAAATATTTTAAAAAACAAAAATATTAAATCAGAATTTAGCCTTTAATATACAAAATAAAAATCAACAAATGGGTGTGAAACAATGCGGTGTGGAAAATCAAATATGATATTACTTTCTGATGTTTTCCTGATCAGCTGTTAACCATGACAGGTAGGTGGTAACCATGCACCAGTATTCTGATAGTCTTACTGTTTAAGTAGCTTACTTATTATGTGAATTCCTGGTATAAACATTTTGGTATAACAACCCTATGAGGTTTATTAATCATATACAAGGTCTTCAAGATCATTTTAATTCTAACATAATAAAAATAAGCTTCCACAAAAAAGATTTTAAATTTAGCAAATATATAAACTTTATCACTATTACAAAGATCTGGACTGTGTGAAAATTAAGTGCAATTCAAGTGAAGAAGAAAAAAATTCACAACTATCCAAACAGAAAAGTAATGAGAAAGCCTTACATTTTATAGAAGCATATGTTAAGAAAATCTAAATCCAAATTGGGAGTACGGAAGTAAAAGATGCAACTGAAGAATTTACCTTGAGCTCCCAGTGATTGAATTTCCAACCTGGAGAATAGTTCTCTCTCAAATCAACTCTAACTCGAATATTAACACTGAGTAACCGCCTTCGATAATCATTGCATTTTGCAATCAGAGCCTCTCTGTCTTCTTCAGAAAGCGCATTGGTAATGCCACAAGGAATAACCATCACCTAGAACCAGCACAATAGCACAAATTCATACAAGAAAACAGCATACAAAGTAATGTGGTCATGTTGGCTGCATGATACCCAGGAATCAAAACCTACTGGGGACTATAAATTTTAACACAGATCAACTTGTGTGATTTCTAATCTCTATGGAATGTCTACCAACCAGCTGCACATTACTTGTCTAGGCTAAATGCATTTTCATTTGACCTACTGTATCTCATTAAACTTATTATGAATCATTTCAAAAAATGATTTCTAAAAAAGTTTTGTATAAAAGCAGCTAAAAATTAAAAGACAAAAAAACCCAGAAATGATACACAAGGTTACACAATACTAAGGTCCAGACTGTATTTTATAGAAAGACTCATGAACAGAAACAGTTTCCTTACCTGAACAGAAGCTACACGGGGTGGTAATACTAAGCCCATGTTGTCTCCATGAACCATGGTCATAACACCAATAGTTCGAGTTGTCAGACCCCAGGAGTTTTGATAGGCAAATTGCTTCTCTCCTGGCGTCTTGGGATCTTCAAAAATAATTTCAAACATTTTGGAAAAATTCTGCCCTAAATGATGTGATGTGGCTCCCTAAAACAGAGAAATAGAAGCGTTAATTTTAATAACTAATTATGCCTTTGAAAATGATTTCTGTAAGATCATACACCTTAAAATGACACCAAACATGTTCCTTGATTTTCTTTTTATATTAAGTTTTTAAAGCATAAATGATACAACAAAAAGACTAGGATTAGTCAAAAAAAAAAGTACAGAAACGTACTGCTGTGGGCAGCCGGTTTCATAGAAATAACTTCAACTACAAAGGTTAAAAAAGAATCCATGCTTTGGTAATTCAGGATACAAGCCTTCACTTAACTGACCTTAGAGATTTGGAAAAATGGGATAGATAAGCGTGAAATTATAACATGGTCTAGAAGGCACATGAAATAGACTTTTTTTTTTTGGAAAGAGTCTACTTCTCCGGTGACAGAAGTCTACTGGATGTGCCCACAGGCTGTGCATACAGTCCCCTACGAACCCTATGCAGCACTTCGCTGGTACCTGGATGGCTCTTCCACTAGCGGATATAAACACCTCTAAGGTAGTTGTATAATCTCCTCCTGCAAATTTCTCCTTTTCAGTCTTTCTGCCTTTTACAACAGGAATTGCCAGGAGTTCTTCGTATACCTGAGCATATAAGTCAAGTATCTGCAAGACCTGTAACAACATTTTAAATATGAAAGTTCAAATATATGGTGTATTTATTTCTTACAGACCTATAAAACTATACTATTTAAAACTAACTGTGGTGGCAAAAGTACATCAAACAATGAAAACCTTTTCTTACGGAAAGGTTAAAGCAGCCAGTGTGTATTTATTAAGGAAGATATTCAACAAAGTAGTGGAAAAGAAGTTGAGTAACTTTTTAAAATGTTCATGAATTTAGAATATAAGAAAATAATGTTTTTGAAGAATATAAATATATATGCATATATATATATATGCATATATATATATCTCTAGTAACCAGGGTGAAAATCTGAAGAATAATTAATTTCACCCTGGGATTATAATTTCCATACATAATTTCCTCCATACATGGAAGTGCAAAAATATTTTCATCTGAAAATTTAAAACAGTACATTTTCTAATAAAATTTCATTTAAGCAGTTTCTTAAGTCTGTGTATATCTGTATTAACTTTTCTATTTTTCTTTTAACAGGTGGTACATAAATTTTGAGTAACAAAATAATTATACCAGGAAATTATCTTTTAAAGTTATTTTGAGATCAGATTAAATTTCAACTCAGAGTTATTTATTAAATGATTATTATCTAAGTAGATAACACTGCATTACTTATATAGTTGGTGGGGGGAAAAAGCACAGCCTGGAGAAAGAAATGGAACATAATTAATATGGAAGACGACTTTTTATACCTCTTCTGCTGCTTCTTCAAAGGTAGCAAATGCACTGTGCCCTTCCTGCCAAAGGAATTCACGAGTGCGTAGGAAAGGCTGAGGATGTTTGAATTCCCAACGCTGGAAGAGGCAAGAACACAATTTGATCATTATGGAGAGCTTTTCCATTTTTATTAACAATTTAATGTGGCAAGTAACCAGAAATCATAAATGTAATCCATAACTGTGATAAAAAATGCATGCCATTCTCCCAATCCTTTGAATATAAAAATAAGGGGAAAAAATGTGCTTTAAAAAAAAAACTGAGTATAAAGAATAATGAAAGAACACAAGAAAGAGTATGTACCTACCACCACATTACACCACTGATTGAGTCGGATGGGCAGATCTCTGTGTGACTGCACCCATTTTGCATATGCAGGATACATTACTGAAAAGATACAGGAAAATACAGGTGGTTAGTCACTGAAGGTTTTATTTCTCTTTGAAGGCTAGTAAGAGTTACACCAGTAACACAGTGAATACAAATTAAAATGCTGTGTTTGTGTAAATGCCTTTCCAATGTTTGTTAACGGTAAGTGAATGGTATTACTACATTATTTCTCTCTTTTTTTTTTTTCCCAAGATTTTATTTATTTGACAGAGAGAGAGAGAGCCAAGAGCAGGAACACAAGCAGGCGGAGTGGGAGAGAGAGAAGCAGGCTTCCTGCCAAGCAAGGAGCCTGATGCGGGGCTCGATCACAGGAGCCTGGGATCATGACCTGAGCCCAAGGCAGACGCTTGACGACTGAGCCACCCAGGCGCCCCCTACGTTATTTCATAAAGCGGATTAGTCAAGGAAATATATTTACCTAAACCTGACCTTATTTTGTATTTTTCACATTGAAATTTACACTTCACATTTAATTTGACTGCTTTTCAGCTGTTTTATTTTCAAAAACACTAAGTGAAGCTCTTACAGCATATACCACGCATGCTCTCTGTGAAGTTCTTTGCACTTATGATGCTGGTCACTTCCCAAGTTCAATCCACAAAGTCAATTATCATAATCTTAGTATCAAAGATGTGGAATCTGAGCATAGAGAAGTTAAACAACTTGCTGAATCCAGCGCAGTTATCTATTAGAACTAGAATTCAGATTAGATCTATCCAATGCATCTATGCAGAGTATGAAAGCTCTTGCCATGAACTGTTAATTTAAGTGAAAGTGTCTGTCTTATCACAGCCTACTCATGACTATCTAGAATTACTAAAAACTCTGCCAACCAGAAAACAGCTGGTGTCATAATTTCAATAATGCATCCTTATAATACTATACAAGAGTATCACCAGAAGTATGAAGTAAAGGGCAAATAATCCTTCATTCTAAAGATGGATAATCACTTTGGAAAACACTGACAAGCCCAAAAACCTTTCAGAGACCTTTTTTATTACCTGCAAAATGGAGATTACAATTGCTCCCTCCACCTTTCTCACTCACTATTGTAAGAATACAATATATAAATGAAATCACTTAGTAACCTATAAAAACCCTATACAAATATAAATGTCATATTAAAATGACTAACAAAATTTTTAAGAAAATATGGCATAAAACATCAGTGTTGGCAAACTTATAAAGTGTTTTTTCAAAAAAACAACAACATACTTTATTCTAATGATAAAGAGCTCTGCAATGTTTACCGCACTGAGAATAAAATTCTATGCAACTTCAGTATATATTCATTTTTATCAACATTCGTTAAACTGTGTACTGTCAAGGAGGATCATAAATATCACATAATCACAAAAGGTGACTCTAGAAGCCATCTCTAGTGTTCCCATGAATGCTCTCCTACACCCCAAGGCCCATCCTCACCTGTTTCACTAGTGGGACGAACGGCAATTGGTTCTGCCAACTCTGTTTTGCCAGATCTTGTAACCCAAGCAACCTAGTAAGATAAAATAATTTTCCATACATTTTTTAAACAGCATTTCAGAGAAATAGCACAAATACAGGCAAATCTCTATTTCAATTTTTGCTACAGAAATTAAGGCAAGTTAAAATAATTGCTGCTGTTCCTGGTAAGAAAAGTAGATACTTACTGTCCTTAAAAATATTTACAAAAAGTAAGAGCCAGTTAGTTAATGTAACAAACAGAATCATAACTTGCCCCTGAAGGTAGAAATACATATGTATCTTTTGTAATGGCTTTATATTTCTCTAAATTGGTCTTGCCATTTAAATTTCTGTTCAAGTGTGAACTGAAAATATACTTTTAAGTTTATGAGAGATAACTGCAAAAATAAATAAAGCAAGCTAACTTACCTCAGGAGCAAAGTCAGCAATATGAGTCTTCTCTTTCTCTAATGCACCTTGAGACACAAACATGGGGAAATAGCAGTTTTCAACACCAAGTTTCTTGATCTCAGCATCAAAAAAGTCCTTGATGGATTCCCAAATGGAATACGCCCAGGGACGAAGAATATAGCAGCCACTTACATCATAGTATTCAATCAGTTCTGACTTTGTGATGACCTTTTTAAAAGAAAAATAGTCTTTGAAGCCTAAATTAAACCAAAATTATAATACAAGTGCCAAGTGAATGATAACCAAGCTTCAAATCTGGAAGCTTCCACTGTTGGTACATCCCCTTAATGTGCATGTAAAATGGGCTTTTCTATAGTGAGAAACACCAAGCCTAAACTCTTAAGACTTGAATGCCAATCTTACTTCTGCTGTTTACTATCTCTATGACTTTGGATTATCTCTTTACCGCACCATTAAAAAAAAAAAAAATTGAGTAATGACTATCTCACAGGGCTACTTCTCAATTCATTGCTTTATGTGAACATGCTTTGAAAACTGTGACAGGTTAAATGGCTATATTATATATTATTGACAACATCATACATTACCGTGTGTCTGGACTTTTAGAATCTAAATACAAAGTAGTATTTGAGAAATTTAAAACATGAAAACAAACGGAATGCATACTCACTTGAGAATACCAATCTGCAAGGTTTTCTTCTTTTTTTGCCTCAAGACCCAACCTGCAGATAGGAAAAATAAAATATGAATCCCTTTATTCATCAACTGCTTTTAGGCTTAATGGAAACAAACTTCTGAAGTTCGAAACAGAATAGGTGTTTCTTCAATACGAGTTATTTCCGTATTTATCGCTCTTGAATATTCATTCCCAAGATAATGTTTTTAACCTCTTAAAAGGTGGTAAGACACTGCCCACAAAGAACTAGGAAAGTCAAGCTAGCAAAAGCTATGATTTTAATGCAGACATCTTTTTTACAAAGTTTTTTATAAGGTAATGTATTTGTAATAAAGATAGAATTTATTCACATAGAATTCTCTCGCTAAAAAGAAGAATCTTTTGCCAAATTCAATCCAGAAAACATTATAATTAGCAAGACTGCTGTCCCACTGAGAGTAACACATAAAAAAGTAATGAAAACAATGGCTGTGTGTATATGTGTGCATACATAGGTAGATATAATCCTTACACAGTCTAAAATTTTTCTTTTAATTGTACTAAGTAAAAGCTGCAGAGACTAGCGCAAAATAAGTTAGATCTGCAACAAAAAACTATTCCAGACAATGATCCTTTTCTTGAAACCAACAGTTATTCAAGAACTGTGGTCTTACGATGCCCATAGAAAAAAATCACCCATTAGTCCTGTTTTAGAGTTTACAAACAAGGATTTATTGGCTTAAAATATTAATGTATTTATAGCTGACTTCTCCACTGTTTCACTTTGACATGGCTCAACAAGATGCCTACGTGAAACCGGCCTTTTCACAAACAAAGGTAAAAGGTAAGAAGTTCTGTTCTCTCTTCTATTATTCTGTGATCTATAAATCTGATCACTCAGTCAATACGCAAGAAAAACAACTGTTATATTCTCTTGTTTAAGGAGACATTGCATGTATGATGTGAGAGTTAAGAGGCAGAATTTTAAAATCAGCTAAACAAATCTAAAACCTGGGGCACCTGGGTGGCGCAGTCGGTTAAGCGTCTGCCTTCAGCTCAGGTCATGATCCCAGGTCCTGGGATCGAGCCCTGCATCAGGCTCCCTGCTCAGCAGGAAACCTGCTTCTCCCTCTCCCACTCCCCCTGCTTGTGTTCCCTCTCTCACTGTGTCTCTCTCTGTCAAATAAATAAATAAAACCTTAAAAAAAAAAAAAATCTAAAACCAAAAGGTCTCACACACACAAAAAAAAAGATCTCACAATAGTAGTTGCTAATGACAGGTTTTTCTTTTTATTAAGCCACTGAAGGAAGCTAGCACAAAGTTCACTCTAATTTTGCCATGGGGATTATGGACAGGGCATCACATGATTCATACGAACTGGAACATACTAAAACATCATCCATTCCACTGTTTTGTCTTTTAAACAGCTTTGTTTTATATTTATTCTAACCAAACCTGAAATCCTAGAACGAAGTTGTCACTTAGTCACCATTAAAGATTTTCATCTGAAAAATTTGCTTAAGGTGTAAGACAATGAGTATTGTCAGGCTACCAGCTGTGTTAAAAGGGAGGAAAATGGGAACATTTATATGTATTTGTTTTCACTTGTGTAGCCAAATGAAGATCTCTCAGTGGTTACAGAAGAAACTTGCTATGGTTACCAATTCATGATGGTGATAGGAGAAACTGGGAAGATGGGGTACAAGCATGGGAGTGAGACTTCAGCAAACTTTTTATATTCTGAGAGTCCTGAACCAAGCAAACGAATAGAAAATTAACAAAAGCTATCCCCTGGCACCATACCTCTAGCTTTCTCCAACTTCACATGATAGTCAAACTAACCAAAATCTGTTTTTAAAAAAAATAATTTCAGAGTTGAATTCCTTCACAACTGCTTCACTTGGAATGCAGCTTCCATGTTCTATTACCTGGTCTGTTTCTTAGGCCCTTGCCCTTCTCCTGCTCCACTGGATGACAGTCCACTTCCTTGGCTTTTAAAGGAGTCTTTCTTTTGGCCATCACTTTGCTTCTGAGGCTTATTCTGCTTCTCAGATTTGTTTTCTTTTTCTTTCTTCTTCTTATCTTTGTCCTCAGCCCCAGTGGCAGAGACAGGCTTATACTCTACTCCGGTCAGAGATTTGTACTGTGCTTTCAGCTGAAGGAGTTCTTGTACAGCTGTATCTACCTGATCCTTTAGTTTAACAAAAGAGGAAAAGAGAAGATAAGATTTAATTCCAATCACCATCTAAGCACTAATGATCAAAGCTTCCTAAGCAGATTTGAAAACATAAATGAAGGCAGAGGAGAATGCGTTAAGGGTGGAGAACATCAAATATACTAACAACTGAAAACAGAAACTATGACAAATAGGGACAGACTTGTACAAAAGAGGGACTGAAAAACAGTACTAGAACTGCACTGTCTGAATGGGAGTCACTGGCCACGCGGCTATTTAAATTCAAGTAAATAAAATGAAAAACTCAGTTCCTCAGTCACAAGAGCCACATTTTAAGTCTTCAGTGGGACAGGTGGCTAGTGACTGGGGTGGGACAGAACTGCCACAGAACACTTCCACCGTCACAGGACTTCCACCAGGAAGTAACATGTATTCCACCGCAAGTTAAGTTGGGAGCCATTACACTACATATGTTCAAAGCTTCATAATCATAAAGATGACAGCAACCAAGTTTCTATATTACTGGTTAAACTTTAAAACCTGTAATGACGTACTGTTTTCCATTCACAAATCTGTACCCAAAAAATTCTACCCCTATGAAGAGAATATAATTAGCACAGACTACACCAGAGCTCAAAATAACACTTGCCATTTGAGACTGACTCAGCTCCAAGAGAATGAGTAGAACAAAGAGCATGCACCAACGGCCTACAATAAACCAGGCACTGCTGGGGTCTAGGGCCCTATTCTCCGGGATCTCATGGACTAGAGAAGCTGACAACAGGTAAAATACAGAGTGTTTAAGTGCAGTGTCAGAGAAAGGCAGCGTCTTATAAGAAATGTCCAGTCAAATATAGACGGGGAGAGAAGTATCAGTGAAGGCTTGTCTAATGCCCAAGACAAAGGTTGAGAACTGAAATACATGAGCAGAACTTGGATTTGATGGGCCAGAAAGTGTTCCAGGCAAAGAAAGAAGCCTGTAATGTAAACAACAAAAATACAAACAAAATACCACACTAACCTTAGAGGCTTTTTCAGCTTTAAGTTTTCGAACTACTTCTCCTTGAGAAGCTACTTCGTCAAAAAGTACTTTGGCTTCTGGTGTTTCTGGACCACTAGCCTCAGAGCTGTTGGTTGAGTCTGAACTTTGAGATAATGGAGGCTGACCAGGAATGTACTCTTTTCCAGTTTTTTCTTTATACTGAGCTTTCAGGGAGAGTAAGCATTCTACAGCTTCATTTACTTTAGCCTGAAATAAAAGACAAAAAACAATTATTTAAAACTTTCTGAAATTTCTGAAAATTTCAGTGATTACTAAAAATCATTAATTACCACCAAAGTATTCCTATAAATAATCATCATGGAGAAACCCAAGCAACAAAGGAGCTCAATTATAAAGTAACAGATCAAAGCTAAAAAAACAAAACTTAAAAATAAAAATATTATAATCCTATATGCAAATCATAAAAACAAACATAAACATACACATACAGTACCATAACTTCCATTTTACATATATAAACAGACAAATAACAGAATATCCAAGCAAACTTGGCAGTGTCCAAGCCCCAGGTTTATAAATAGTGGAGTCAGAAATTACAAAATCAGAATAAAGATCAGCTCAATGGCTTTGCTATACAAACCTTATTTTCATTAGCTTACTAAACAAACACTATATACAGCACAAAACAAACTACAGTTTGGGCCCAACTAAAGAACAGTTATATTACTCTTTTAAAAATTTACAATAGGGGCACCTGGGTGGCTCAGTTGGTTGAGTGTCTGCCTTTGGATCAGCGTTCTGGGATCAAGTCCCACATCGGGCTCCCTGCTCAGCGGAAAGCCTGCTTACCCCTCTCCCTCTGCTGCTCCCCCGCTTGTGCCTTCTCTCTCTGTCAAATAAATAAATAAAATCTTAAAAAAAAAATTTACAGTAAAATGAGAAGATATATTGAGGTTTTTTTTTAAAGATTTATTTATTTTAGAGAGAAAGCAAGCAGGGGGAGGGGCAGAGAGAGAGAGGGAGGTAGAGAAGCAGATCCCCACTCAGTGCGGAACCCAACACAGAGCTCAACCTCATGATCCCGAGATCCTGACCTGAGCTGAAACCAAGAGTCAGACATTTGCTTAACCAACTGAGCTACCCAGGCGCCCAGGTATGCTGAGGTTTTAATTAGACATTAACGTATATACATCATCCTCTGATACTTCAATGTAATCATAATGAAAAAGAATGAAATACTCAGCCCAACTCAGCCTCTGATACTTCAATGTAATCATAATGAAAAAGAATGAAATACTCAGCCCAACTGAGACGCTTATGATTCTAGCAGAGAAGGGCAACAACGCAGGCAAAGGACCCAAGTTGGATGCTTTACCCGAATGGTAGTACTATCTAAGCACAGACAAATATGCCACTGAAAAGCCATCCCATCAATCAGAGAGAGAAAAGTGCCTCCAAATTACCCTAGTTTCCAAGTTTCACTGCTACATTATAACAGCACTCCAAACAGCTAAGAGCAACCCAACAGAAGCCAGGAAGAATACTACAGTGGGGGTCAAAGGAGTGCAGGAAGCATTGGTATACATTCAAAGAACTTACACCTATGAGTCAACAAGTGACATTTCCCTGTCAGCTAATTTATGATACAATGTTTTGCTGCCTACTGAAGTGCAGGCTGTCACACCAGTACCACACAGGAGTAAATGTAAGAGGAGAAATCACACAAAAACAAGCAGGTAGCTTGCCTTATTTGTAGCCCTGACCTGTCTCTTGTTTACACTGTCTTTAGAATTAAAAGCATTTTCACAACAGAATCTACCTAATCCTAACAAATAAGACACAATTAATCAGACCTACAAGAATCAAGGAAAAAGAAACTTCCATCAGCTAACAGAAAGAAAATGGGAAAAAAGTTAAGGGACTTCCCTGCAACCATTTCTACAAAAAGAGGCCTTTGAAAGGAGTTCCATTTTACACTATAAGCAAGTGTTGACCAGAGTCTGAAGTCAGGTGGCACATACTTCACAAAGGAAAAAACCTTGTTTGGCAAGATTACAATTCAACATATTATAAAGAAGAAAATTAAGATGGACAAATCACTTCACTACTAAATCATATTCTAAAACAGAGTAGAATTACATACACTTATAGTTCCCCTCCAACTGAGAAATGGAACACTGTGGATAACTAAGTAATCTATTCAGGTTATTTTTCAAAACAGTGAAATAATACTGTTCTCTATGCCATCTTCTCTGATGATTTAGAAGGTATCTGAAGATTCTTGAATTAGAATCAGCATTATTAATACAAAAAACTATCTCTATTATTTTATGGCCTATTTATTTACTCTGTGCTGGACACTATGCTCAGTGCTTTATGTGGATCATTTTATTTTTCAAAACAACCCTGACTCATTTTATAGAAGTAAAGCTTAGAAATAAGACTAAGTACCTTACCCAAAGTTACACAGTAAGTGGTAGTAGAGCCAGGATTTAATCTAGGGTTTATTCTAGAGTCTGTGATCTACTCCTGCTAACATGCTATGAAAACTGCACTTTCAAAAGAGGTCTTTGATTCTTACTTAACGACGTCTTGTGGAATGAGGAAAAAATAATCTCTTTTAATACTCTAGTTTTCTGGAATAAAAGGCATTTACAAAGAAAAACTGGATGGTACTACTCGATATAAGATTAAACAACAGAAGCCTACAAAGCAGGTACTGATAAATCTTAAACTCTTAATGGACAAAACTGTTTTAAACTTACCTAACATACGCCAATACAAACATGAAAAGATTTCAATAAATAATTGTTGATGCAGATGAATGAGAAAGGAAACAGCTTACAAAAAAACACTTCCGTGAGAATTTAACATGGGAATTTGAGGAAGTGCACATGACCTGAGAATCAGACCAAAGATGGGCGAGGACTCACCCGGTTACACTTAGAACGAGATGGCGCACCCAACAGCTATTTAGACAGCAGCCACCAGATGGAGACATTTCTCCGTGGGAAAGGAAAGAACTTAAAGAAGAAACACCTAAACATTACCATTTTAAATGTACGAACAGAAAGGCTTGAGCACCTCAATTATCAGTGAAGAGAGCTTTTTAAAAATACACTTTTTTCCGACTTCATCTATTTTTCCCAACTCTATAGATGTTCTCCCACCTTTCGCTCCTTTTTTAACCTATCCCAGAGAAGGACACCTGCACACATGAGCGATAACCACTCCCCATGCAGATTCTCACTTGGTGGGGGTGGAAGATGAATAGTAATCCAAAGAGGGAATTCTCCCAGGTTGGGGAGGGGGAGTAATGAAGCTTGTATCATATAAAAAAGTCTGCTAGGAGACTTAGTGAACTAAAAGTTCACAGGTTTTCAAAGCAAGGTGTTTGGCTTTTTTAAAGTCAACTGATTAGAATCTGTATTTAGCTTAAATGCCTAATCCTGTACGGAACAGCCCAATTACTGAACCCCAATCCCAGGAGTCAATCCAACAGAACAGAGGGCCCCGATTCTGGAGTCAATCTGGGTTGGGAACACCTGCTCTGCTGTTTCTCAGTTCGGCTCAGGGTTCATTTACCTAAATCACAATGTATCCACTACTTTTCTCTAACACAAATCAATTAGCCAAACTCCTCAGATTTTCCTAGACCATCCCTAAGCTGTAGTCAGTCTTGTGAAATGTCCTGTCTCACAAGATGGATGGATTTATACCTGTTTAATGCAAAGGCAAGCTTGTATTAAACACCAAATACAGATATAGCAGAAACCCATTACACACAAATTCCAAATAGGAAGCTCAAAATCTGTCAAGGGAAAGGATGGGTTTGTTTCTTCTGATTTTCTCCCCCCTGCAATCTTTATTTTTTGGCCTTAGAATTAAGGCTATTTGAGGTGGGGGTGAGGGGCAGTGGTTTTCTAGAACAGCCTGTTTACCAAAGGGGTATAATGATGTGTTTCCTCTCCTGATAAGCTGTGATGTGATTTTCAAAACCAAAAACACTGGTGTAAAATATAAAAAGGCAAAGATGGGCAGAATATTTAAGTTGAATTAGTGGGTGCATAAAATACAAGTGCCATGAATCAAATGTTACAACTAGAGATGACCAGCACCCAGCCACCCAGATGGAATCTGACAAAAAGAAGCTGCTAATGACAAGACGAAACAACTGTGAATTATTGTTTCTATTTAACATAATAATCATTTGATTTTGCTGCCATTTATTACTTCAATTAAAAAAGTCAGTTCTATAGCAGTCCTCAAATCTCTGTCCTCTAGGGGATGCATCATCTGACTTTTCCAATAAAGGGCCAGGGCCACATAAAAAATATTGTAGGCTTTGTGAGTCTAACTACTCGACTCTGCAGCTACAGCACGAAAAGAGCCTTAGACAATATGTAAACTACAAAGTGCAATTGTAGCCCAATAAATTTCACTTACAAAACACAGGCAGGCCATAGTTTGCCAAACCTGGTCCCAGAATTTAAAGTGTTGTATTTCATAAAGCCCTTAATTTACCATTTTCTGACTCCCATTTCAAGAAAACAATACTAAAATTTCATGTTTAAACTGCATTCATTTAGATTTCAAATCAGAGAAATGTGTTCAAAATCAAAGTTTTATTTTTTGAAACTATAACTTTCGAACTTTGAAAGATAATATTTCAAATCTGAAAAGTGACTTCAATTTTTAAAGTAACTCAGCATTCAGAATTATTTACCTTTGGTGTATTCTCAGATATGCAACTCACAACTATATATGCCTGATCCACTGTTTTGTAACAACCTACTGAGCAAGGGAAAAAGGAAAGAGGAGCAGAAGGTGGACTTGAAGGAGGAACTAAAGGTAGACTTCCAAGTTTTCACTCTTGCCCACCTTTGCTTATACTCTGCCTTTATATGTTTAGAAGTTCTTACACAGAAGAATTACTATCTGATCCTGAAGCAGGAGGGAGGTGGGGAGAAGGACAGAAGAATGGACAAATAGAGAAGGAAGGATTCTAATGGAAGCCTTCATTCTAATTCTAATCGAACTACAAATTCTCAGCTGATCACCTTCTTTACAACTGAACATGACTTAACAGAAGAACTACTTTTGTAGGAAATGGTTAAGAGGCTTAGATAAATTATTAATGTAAAATAAGCACAGACTTGGGTGCCTGGGTGGCTCAGTCATTAAGCGGCCGCCTTCGGCTCAGGTCATGATCCCAGGGTCCTGGGATCGAGTCCCACATCGGGTTCCCTGCTCAGCGGGAAGCCTGCTTCTCCCTCTCCCACTCCCCCCGCTTGTGTTCCTGCTGTCGCTGTCTCTGTCAAATAAATAAATAAAATCTTTAAAAAAAAAAGCACAGACTTGCTTAATAAATTAATAAACTAGTTAAAACCATAATCCTCTGGTGCTCATAATGCAATGCCCCACTACCATCACCTCTAATGAGAAATAACTTGGTGATCTGACTGCAAAATTGGAATCTAGGTTTTGTAAACTTCAGGAAATTACTTTCCTATTCACAGTTTCTCACTGGTTACTAAAACCAACAAATAAAAAAAGTATTGGGTGCCTGGGTGGCTCAGTCGGTTAAGTGTCTGCCTTCAGCTCGGGTCATGATCTCAGGGTCTTGGGATCGAACCCCACATTGGGCTCTCTGCTCAGTGGGGAGTCTGCTTCTCCCTCTCACACTTCCTCTGTGCTCTCAGATAAATACAATCTTAAAAAAAGAATTATTTGAACATTACTGAACATGGTTTTTGTGAGGATTAAATGTGAAAATAGTAACTGTGTACAGTACACGGTGCCAGATGTAGTCTAAAAAATACTTCCGTTCCTAGTAACTGGGTTGATTCTCTAGATCAGGAGAGAGCACTATTTACTACTCTTAGCATTCAGAGAAGAAAAAAATGTAAGCAATATTTTGAAACACAGATATGGTACACTGTACGCATTCAGTAAATGTAGGTTAAATCAAAGTCAGATTCATTTCAGTATCACATTTATCATTATCAGAAAGTACCTAATAAAAGTAGCTGCCTAATTACCAAAGAAATTTAGGGGTTTTTTAACCCACAGGCTGACTTTTCATAAGCTTGACCATGCCATCCCAGGAAGTAGGATATAATCCACTGACCCAGTGAGATGGGAGGCATAGCTGGTTGCAGCTGTTACTACCCCACACATGATGTCCTGACCAAGACTCAGCACAGAATCTCAACGTACTCTACTCAGAATGAAGGAATTTAAAGACCACAGCCCTTCCCCTCAAATTACATCTAGAAAGGGGTCCATAGCTTGTGTCTGATCTCCAGAGTGAAAAATACTCTTAAGCTCGCCAAAGGGCAGGAAATATCAAGGATTTACATCCTAGGCTACAGGCTTTATTCCTAGAAGCAGAGCTATTTGAAGATCATCATAGCTCTGCAGGACTTCCAACAGGCTCACTAAAGAGAAAAGATTTTTCCGCACTTCACAATGAAGAGAAAAATATTAACTTCTGGAACAAAATCCCAAGATCTCCCCAAAGCATTTTCCCTCTTCAGCAGAGGTCAAACATCCATGAAAGAATCAATCTTAGGGGCACGGTTCCCAGTCAGATGCCTAGCAACTTGTTAATGAGATGAGGAAATTGTAACCTCTTAATCCATTCTTCTCCAACCAAAGCCCAGGATGCTGATGGGATAATAGATCCCCTGACAAGAACAAATCTCCTCTAGTCACAGAAGTCAAGTCCAAGGGTTCACTATACCTCTGTGTTCATGTCACAGTCCAGACTCTGTAATTTTTGGAAGCTTATGAGGGACTGAATTATATCTAGTTATAGCACTACCCATTTGGTCATGTTTTAGAACTACACTACTGTTTGAATAGAACTGCATATCTTGATTATTAAATATGACCTTTCTCAGGGAGCCTGGGTGGCTCGG
The DNA here is from genome assembly GCF_002201575.2 of Neomonachus schauinslandi. Classification (NCBI taxonomy): domain Eukaryota; kingdom Metazoa; phylum Chordata; class Mammalia; order Carnivora; family Phocidae; genus Neomonachus; species Neomonachus schauinslandi. The sequence goes on along the minus strand of NC_058408.1, from coordinate 11,955,781 downwards.
TTGGTGAAGCATCTGACTCTTGGTTCCAGCTCAGGTCATGATCTCAGGGTAGCGAGATTGAGCCCCACACCAGGCTCCGAGCTCAGCGGGAATCTGCTTGCCCCTCTCCCTCCTCCCCTGCCTCTGTCCCACCATTCGCGCTCTTTCTCTAAAATAAATAAATAAAATCTTTAAAATTAAAAATATATGACCTTTCTCTATCATAGATGCCTTTCCTTTTGTCTCTTACAACAAACAATCCTGTTCCACACTCCATGCTACCACTCACTCGGCTAAATGTTTTGCATAAAGATGTAATTAAAACAAGAATAAAATGTATACTTCAGTCAAAGTTCGTATCACTTGAGGGTACCCCTATGAAGAACTGGAAATGGTCACTGGTCAAAAACGTCTTGACGCCCCATTATTCCCTGAATATTCCTCGAACCTTCATACCTCTCTGCCTCTGCTGGTGCACGTCTTCCATACCCGGCCCCAGGCCAGCAGCACCAGCTTCTCCTGGACAACTTTCTACAAATGCATACTCTCTCCATACTCTGGACTTACTGAAGCAGAAGTTCAAGAAGTGGAACCCTACAATCTGTGTTTTAGCAAGCTCTCTAGTAATTCTGATGTACAATGAAGGCTGAGAAGCATGAATCTACTACTTAAAGAGCACCTTCTCTGAACTTTGTTCATGCATAAAGGGCTTCCTCTACCTCAGGACTACTTTAAATATCCTTTACGAATAGTTTCTTCCTTCCCTGCCACTTACAACCACAGATGCTTTTGAGAACAATTCACATATCACAGAAGATTACAGTCATAGCACGTGGATTACAGTGTGTGTATTTCCTCCCTGATACCCTCCCCCATACTAGATGGTGAGCTGCTTCTTGTTAATATTTCCGGAGCTTGGCACACAGCAGGTATCAGTAAGTGTGGACTGTTCTGCCAAAATATTCAAGCAGTCTATATACAGTATGTCTTAAAAGATGAGACTACAGCGACCCTAAACCATCTGAATTCATGAGCTTCCTCACAGTGTTGTCTTGACTGGTTCCAGCATACTGACCTTGGGGGCTTTTTCAGCTTTCAGTTTACGAACCACCTCCCCTTGTGCAGCAACTTCATCATAGAGAGATCTACTTTCCACAATACTTGCTGATGACATAGAAGAAACATTCTGTACCACCGCAGGAGGATTTCCAGGTTTATATTCCTGGCCAGTTTTCTCCTTATATTCAGCTTTCAAAGCCAAAAGCTGTTTTACAGCTGCATCTATATCTTCCTTTGCTGCTTTCTTGGCTTTTAATTCACGAACCACATCCCCTTGAGCAGCCACTCTGTTGTAAAGGACCAAGGAATCCTCAGATGGAGCACAAGTATTATCCAAAGAAGGACCTGGTCTTTCCTTAAAAGGAGTAGTCGGCTACAAAGGAAGAAAACCAAAAGTGAAATATAATTCATGTTAAATGTCCTCTCACAAAATTATATCGAATTGTCATATAACATTTCATGCTATAAAATTAAGTTTTAATCCCTTAAAAAGTTTAAGTAAATAATCTCATTCCTAAAAATTTATCCTAATGAAAAATGACAGAAGTAAACAAAGGTAGAGGTACATGGATATGCACTGAAGCATTTTTATTATAGTAAAAAACTGAAAATCACCTAAATCCTTACCATTAGGGGATTAAAGAAATTATGACATATCCAAAAGATCTGAGAATAAATCATTGTTCCACCACATACTAGCTGTGTGAACTTGAATTAGTTACATAAGCTGTTTCTGGTTTTAACTGTAAAAGAAAAGTGACTGTTTTGACCCCATCAGTGTGATGGGAAAATAAAAGGTAATAAATCTGCTTAAAGCTTTTAGTTACAAAGGCTGAGAAAAAGTGAATATTAATAGGTTTCAGGAATTATTAATTTTTTTTAAAAGATACCTAGATTGATGACAAGCAAGTCCTCCAAGAAATATTTCTAAAGAAATATTTAGATACAATTTTAACTCATTACTATGGAACGATTCCATTTTTGTATAAAATTATATATTTCCAGGCATATGATTATATGTAAGTATATGCAATAAACCTAGAGATATGTTCACTAAAATGATCTTTGGGTAGTGAATAACTATGTTATTTTTTATTCTTAATGTCATGCTTTCCTTCTGCCTAGAAAGCTTTCCACCCTACTGACACCCTTCTAAATTTAAAACCCAGCTCACGATCATACCTTCCCCATGACTTTTTTCTTTAATGGCTTCCACTTAATCCATATTCATGAGTCATGTGTATTAACTCCAAAATGTTTCATCTCTACTCTGGAACTCTGTCCTGATCCCAGGCCCAGCATTCTGAATGGTCTTTTCAGACATCTTTACCTGGTTAGCTAAGGAGCACTGCAAGCTACATCAGAGTTGCATTTTCCATGAGGGTCAGGTTCTGAAATCAACATGTAAGTCAAAAACCACATACGTTTGGGGTGCCTGGCTGGCTCAGTTGGTAGAACATGTGACTCTTAATCTCAGGGTTGTGAGTTCAAGCCCCATATTGAGTGTAGAGATTATTAAAAAACAGATATATAAAATCTTAAAAAAAAACAACCCACATATACTCAAAATTACTCCTTTAAAATATTCAACCATAAATGTTAATATGCACATATAAATGCATAATATATATGGTAAAGCAAGAATACAATAAATGGAGCCATTCTGTATCAAAAACATATACATTCTGTTCTGTTACACTTCCTTTTGATAACCTGAACTGACTCATTCATGCCTGGTAAACAGGGAAACAGTATTAAAGGTATTAGGGTAACAGTGAAAAATCACACCACCTTGTAGTGATTTCTCCCAGAATATTAATGTTTGATGTCAAAGAAGCATACAGGAAAAAGCTTTCTCACAATTAAAAGAGAAAGCTTTAGAAGTGCCTTCCTTGGGGCACCTGGTGGCTCAGTCGGTTAAGCGTCTGCCTTCGGCTCAGGTCATGATCCCAGGGTTCAGGGATCAAGCCCCATGTCAGGCTCTCTGCTCAGTGGGAAGTCTGCTTCTCCCTCACCCCACTTGCGCTCTCTCCCTCTCTTTCTCAAATAAATAAAATCTAAAAAAAAAAAAAAAAAAGAGTGGCTTCCTGGAGTGCAGGTGGTACTTTAAAAACATTGTTCACCGTAACATTAAGCCATCTAATGAAGGTGCAAGTGCAGATAAAGGACTTTCAAAGAGCTATCCTCCTGGGCTTTAAAAACAAGAAAGGAAAAAAAAAAAAGGATGAGGCAGGATCCACGCTGAGTCAGACTTTAATTCTGATGACACTGCTCTCTGTTAGAGGCAAACACCCTCAAAGACCTACATATCAAAGGAGAGAGCATTAGCCCTAAGGCTTAAGGCTGCCTGCAGTGCTGGATACCAATGCTAGTCAACTGTACTTAAATTTCTATAAGGATGTGTGCAGGTTCCAAAACCTATCCACAAACTTTGACACTCCCTGCATCAAGAGGGGGGTCTAGCCCCTCCCCTTGAATCTGGGCAAGCTTATGAGTGCTTGGACCACAAGCATGGCAGAAATGACACTATGTGAGATTTTCAAGGTTAAAACATAAAAGGCAATGCTGCTTCGATCATGTCTACTGGACACTCACTTCTGGAGCCCTGAGTTGTCATATACAAAGTCTCACTACCCTGACACTACCACGCTAAAGAGGTCACTTGAAGCTGCTTTGTGAGACATTTCCCCCTTCCTAGCCAACAGCTGGCATCAACTGCCACCCATGTGAGTGAGCCACTGTGGATGTCCAGGCTAATAGAGCCTTCGATGACTGCCAACCAGCCACCACTTGACTGAAACTACAGGAGATATACAGGTTCTTAGTGTTCTGCACCAACCCTATTTTTTCTAAAAAACCAGCCCTGTTATTTTTAGTATTGCCACTTTGTAGGACATAAAGTTTCTTAAGAATACACAAACTTCTGAAACCAGTATTATACTATATGTTAACTAACTAGAATTTAAATAAAAATTTGAGAAAAAAACACAAAAAAACAAAAACTTAGAGCATTACCCTAACTTCTTTACAGGATACGTGGAAGGTGTGAGGTACTGGTGGTAAGTGGGACCAATGAAGGCCTGGGTAGCCACATTTCCCACACTGTGTGTTAAGATTCTCTCTCTCAGACCTCTCCACCTTGAGTACCCCCATTCTCATTCTCTCTCGCTCAAAACGTAAATAAAATAAAATGAATAAATTCTTTGAAAAACTTGTCAATTTTAACTTTTAGTATAACAAATACTCATAAATATAACCCACATAAAAAGGGTCCTCAATCATTTTTAAGCATGTACAGGGTCTTGAAACTAAAAAGTTTGAAAACTGCCCTATTTATTTATTTTTAAAGATTTTATTTATTTATTTGACAGAGAAAGAGAGCACACAAGCAAGGGGAGCAGCGGGCAGAGGGAGAGGGAGAAGCAGGCTCCCCACTGGCAAGGAGCCTGATGCAGGGCTTGATCCTGGGACCCTGGGATCATGACCTGAGCCGAAGGCAGATGCTTAACCGACTGAGCTGACTGGCTGAGATCACATAGTATTTAATTTGTGTAAATTAAAAGCTCAAGTCATGACATTCCCACTATAAACAGTTCCAAATTCATACCTAATATGATGTGCTTCTGTCTTCCCTAGCTCAAGTGATTTATCATTTATTTACCCATTCAACCACACAAAATTAGGACTTACTGTCTTACTGATTCTACTTCCTGAATTCATGTCCTACTTTTATCTTCCCTGCTCTCATCCTCTGGCTCCCTGACCACTTATCACATCTTCTAATCCTACTTCCAATCCACCTGCCAAAATATCTTCTACACTGTTGCCAAATCATCAATGCCGACCCAACATCTATAGATCCCAAACTATGCATCAAGGTGCCCGAGGGGGCCACAGGAAATTCACAGGGTTGCCAAACACGGCATGTACTACTCAGGATGGTTCAATTTTAACATTAGAGTATGTTACATTCCTTTCAATGATGTCCTATCTTTGCAAAACTACAATTTCCACAGCTGCTGTGCTAAAATCAAATACTATAGGAAAATCACTATGGAACAGGGAATTAGTAGGGTAGTATCCAATCTGAGTCCAAGATTCAAGAAATATTCTTTTTTCTTTTTTAAGATTTATTTATTCATTTGAGAGAGAGAGAGAGTACACAAGCTAGGGGAGTAGCAGGCAGAGGGAGAGGGAGAAGCCATTGAGCAGGGAGCCTGACACAGGGTTCAATCCGACGGGGGATCATGACCAGAGCCGGAGGCAGATGCTTAACCGACTGAGCCACCCAGGTGCCCTGGTATTATTTTTTTCTTTTGATTAGTATATCACTTTAAGAATGAAATAAAAATTAAAATATTTAAATTTAAGAACACAATCTTTTAAGAATAAAATTTTTCTTCTCTTTCAACTTATGTGTATTATTTCTTCAAATGACTACTGGCATATGAACATTTATCTAACTTAACTACTTAACAAAGAGAACTGTTAGGAATTTCAGTTAGCCCATGGGTGCCATGAAGAAATTAGCAAGGAACCAAGCGTACTGTGTGAATTGAGGAAGATTGAAGACCTTTGCCTACACTACAGACCCCCTCATTCTCTAACCATGTCTCCAGCTCTCAAATCCACGCCCTGTCTCCTAGGGAAGCGGTGTCTCCATCTGGAATGTCCCTCCCAACCCTGACTGCTGGGCAGATTCCGAACTCATTCTTAAGCATAGAGATTAAGCATTATCCACAAGAGGAAAGGAATAGAAAAAGGCAGGAAGTGACACAATTTCCTCTCACCCACATCCTAGCAGTTCCTATTCTTGCTCTCCTTTCTGAACCTCTTCTCTCAGAGGCACTGGAGTTTGACAGAAAAGTATAGTCAGGGAACCAGAAAGCCTGGTCACTGTCCTGACTCTGTCAATAACAACTTTTGTGGGGCGTCTAGGTGGCTCAGGCCATGATCCCAGGGTTCTGGGATCGAGCCCCGCATCGGGCTCCCTGCTCAGTGGGAACCCTGCTTCTCCCTCTCCCACTCCCCCCTGCTTGTGTTCCCTCTCTCGCTGTCTCTGTCAAATAAATAAATAAAATCTTAAAAAAAAAAAAAACTTTTGTTATCTTGGGCAAGGGATTTCTCCTGTTCTTTTTCCACGTATAAAGTAAGTAGCTAACAATAGGTGGTGCTCAATGTACTCTTCAGCTCTACACGATGCTCCTGACTAAAGCAGATAGGATATTAAAAAGAAAATGGGGGGGGGTGCCTGGGTGGCTCAGTCATTAAGCGTCTGCCTTTGGCTCAGGTCATGATCCCAGGGTCCTGGCATCGAGCCCCACATCAGGCTCCCTGCTCTGGAGGGAAGCCTGCTTTTCCCTCTCCCACTCCCCGTGCTTGTGTTCCCTCTCTCACTGTGTTTCTGTCAAATAAATAAAATCTTAAAAAAAAAAGATTTGGGGTGCCTGGCTGTCTCAGTCAGTGGAGTGTGTGACTCTTGATCTCAGGGTTGTGAGTTTGAGCCTGACCCTGGGTGTAGAGATTACTTTAAAAATTAAAAAAGTATGTAAAAAGAAAAGCAACTACTGCAGCAACATTGGTGGGGGGGGGGGGGGATCGTTCTAAATTAAACTACTCTTTCTCACTTTTTCATATAATAAATCTAAAAAATCTTGTTCTGCAAGGTATTCTGGAAACTTACAGGAAAGGACAAGACTACAACAAAACCTCCAAACTAAGAGCCACTGTCCTCTTCAATGTCAACAGTAAGACAGACAACCACTTGTAAAGAAAGATTCCAAATCCTGGCGTAAAAAGATGGTTGATTAGAGACATATCCATGAAAGTCAATGTTTACCTCATTTTTTGTTGTTTCTACCTTGGTCTTTTCCCTTGACCCAGATGTTGGCATTTCCTTTGTATGTCCATCAGGAACGTATATCAAAACACATGGGGCTTCTTTGCAGCTATATGGGCTAAAGAGAAAACAGAGGGCCAAAAAAAGTTCATTTCAACAAAATTATGTGGCAGTAATTAAAACTGAATTCCTAGATTAATTCAATGGCACCACGTTAATACTTCTCAAAGTATAAACAGTCCACTGTCTTATTATTCAAATCAGAAGCTCTTCAGAGTAGTTTAAAAACAATGGATAAATAAAAATTCTCAGTACTAATTATAACCTTCCAGTTTAAGAACTTTTATAGATAAAAACACGCTAACTCCAGGACAAAAGTGCAGCTACTCTGCCTGCTACCAGAAATGGCACTAGTGGGTGCTCGTTCGTGACTGAAAGCAAATGCATCTCCATACCACACCGAATCTGCTTATAAACAGAAGAATTTCTATAAAACATAAGAATTTCCCAATTCTAGGGGCGCCTGGGTGGCTCAATTGGTTAAACGACTGCCTTCGGCTCAGGTCATGATCCTGGAGTCCCGGGATCGAGTCCCACATCGGGCTCCCTGCTCAGCGGGGAGCCTGCTTCTCCCTCTGACCCTCCTCCCTCTCATGCTCTTTGTCTCTCATTCTCTCTCTCTCTCAAATAAATAAATAAAATCTTTAAACAAAAAAAAGAATTTCCCAATTCTAAAAAGTACAGTAATTAGCAAAATCCACTGCCCCTGAGACTATTCATGAGCAAATGATTTCTTCAAATTTTGTAGTAAAAGCTCAAGTGAAAATAAAAAGAGAAGAATTTAGTAACAATAGGATCCTATATATTGCTTCAACATTTTTAAATAATAGCTTTATTGAGATACAATTTACTATTTTCCTCTAAATGTACCTGCTGCATTATTTACACTCTACAATACAATCTAATGAAAATACGCTATAAAGAAGAAGGTAATAGTAATCATTTTCACCCAAAGACATACTGAAATTTTTTTCTTTTACTTGGATTACATGAAGATGAATTATAAGACAGTTTAATTTTAGAAATGAATAATTTGTTATTATGCTGTTTCAAAGTTATTGCTTGTTACTATAAAGTTTGAAATATTAAATATAAAAGGCAAATATCAAACTGAATAGAGAATTATCAGGTACAGAATTTTGGTAGAAATGTGATTTTTAAATCTTATTTACTGTAAGAATGTTAAGCATTTTCATTTAAATGCTCAATGACATTTACTTACCTAACAGGTTCATACGGCTGATCACATATGAAGAATCCTCTTCTCTGGAGTTGTATAATGTCTCCTTTTTTCAAATCCTTAAGGCAGGGATCCCCCAGCATTAGCTCTTCATGCTGTAAAGATGATAAAGACCAAAATACACCTGTGCTTAGAAATCAGAGCACTGAAAACAACTCTAAAATATAAGTTGTCTTTCCAGAAGGTGGAATACTCTTAAAGATATGTTAAAAACTTTACTACTTATGCAGATGCAGTGAAACAGTAAAGAAGCAAACAATTACATATACAGTATTTTTTAAAAGTTAAAATTGACAAACTGATGAACTTCAGGAAACCTTTTAACCAACATGATTGGTATCCCTGCACATATAAGTGAATTTCCCACCACCAATATGAGCTGCAGTGCGAAAAGCACAGAGAGACCTAGCTGAGAGGCATAGCAGCACAGCACTTAAGCATAAGCAAGTTCCTTAACTTCATTGTGTTTCAGCTCCAATCTTCAGTAAAATGGAAACATCACTCTTTTACACATCTTTTCATTTTAACAAAATTTTATAGATCTTTTCCATTTTACTTGAAAACCAAATACTTAAAAGTAATTTTAAAATTCTAAAAAAGTTTATATAACAAGGAAAAAAGAAACATGGTTTCTTTTAGAAGGCTACCTTACTGTTCTTGTTGACATACTGCTTAAAGTCCTCATCTTTTCCCAGCACTGGCTTTGTGATCAAGTGCTCGTAAGTGACACAGATTGCAGGAATAGGAAGAGCATGTGCCGTCTCTGCCAGCCACGTGATCTTCGTGGTTTTCTTGTAGTCTTTGTTCTCCAAATTCAATTTTGCATCAAGAGATACAATTTTTCCATCTGCATTTCTAGATATAAGATCAAAAGGTGTTTAAAGAAAACCATAATTGTCATAAATGCATTATTTGTCCTACATTTGTAATAAATTTCTTTGGAATTTTCTTTGGAAAAATGTCAAAGCAAACATTTATTTGAACTTCTAGTATATTCCAGACATATATTGGTTAAGAGATGAATAAAACATAAACTACTGGAGAACAGATGCACACACATCTGATGAAGAACATGAACATATTTACAAATTTTAAAGTCATCTGAATTAAACATTAAAAAATATAAAGTACTGTATTTTTAAACATTTAACAATTACTTGAAATCATATGTAATGACTGGACAACTCAGATTTCAGAGTTTATACAAATTAATTTTATTAGCATACTATGTTCCATTTATGTGATCTTAAGAACTAGCAAGTGTAGCACACTATAATAACTAGAAAGTTCATATTCATCACAAAACAATTAATTTTAAAGCAGATTTTAGAATAAAGAATGTTATATATACAAATTCTGTCCAAAGGACCCCTTCCCCAGGCAACTGTACAATGAGAATTAGATGACAAAAAGGGACCCGTAAGCATTAGAACTTTTTTTTTTTACATCTAGACACAGTAATTTGCAACATCACAAGCAAAACATATCCCAAGATTAATAAACTGGAACACATACGGAAAAGAAATTTGCTGTGTGTCCAGAACTGGCAGTTTCTACGCCTGAGCAGATTTACCAGTTGGAAAAACGAATGAGTCTAAATCTGGTCATTTTTAGTAAGTGAATAAACAAGAATTCCCTTCCATATTTAATAAAAACAGACGAAAAGTTCTTACTTGTTTATTTTAGTAATGCTGATGTTGCCCCAATTTATAAAGGTAACCATCTCCCCTTCTGACAATGTCTCTGCATCAGCCCCTTCAATGAAAACTTTAGGACTGTACCACACCGGCTTCAAGCCAACATCAGGATTCTGATTATTAAAAAAAAAGAGAGAGAGAGAATGTTGATTGAAACAGCTTATTGAATGCAGCATACAAATTTATATATTCATTCATTTCATTCTTTAACCAAACGTGTTGAACCCCGGCTCTGTGGCAGGTGGTCAGTCACCTGACCAATAATGCTAATGGGAGTCAGATGAAGTGAGCTGTTGAGCTGTCCCTAAAATTACTTCCAGCCTAAAATTCTTTGTTTTCAGAGCTAAGACAGTATTTGTCTTTGGTGTCCCTCCAACCAGAATCTGCTTTGCTATCCTCAGAATGTCACTAATGCTTGGCAGCAAAGGAGAAAAGGAAGTCACTCCTCATCAGTGGCTGTAGAACATTACAGGACAACAGATGTCACCACAGCAGGAAATGGTGGACCTTTCATCTTTTAGAAGACGAAGAGCGTCATATTTGTATAGACAGATAAATTTTCTCTTTTCAGTATATATTACATAAAGAAGAAAAAAGATCTGGAGAATAAAAAGAACGGTGTGTTAACTTTCAGTTTTTGTTCGACGGACTTCAAAAGAAGTCTAAGATTTTTTGAAATAAATGTTACACAGCATGTGTTTAATAACTGTTCAATAAATGTACCAATGCATTTGAGAAAAATTAGTATGCTGTATTGACCTATATTCTGCTGGGCTCAGAAAAGAACGCTAACAGGCTAAATCTACAACACTTTGTGAGGAAAATGGTAACAAAGATTCCAAAGATCACACTGAGCAATCCAGTTATCATTGAAAGAGTGTCTCCAAATCAATTGGTCCTTTACTACTTATCCTTTATTACTCGTGTAACTATTAACTAAGCTATCTGAACACAACTATCACTTTAACAAATAAGCACCTTAGAACATTTTATCCTCGCCATTCAAGTTTCAAAGCATTCAGTAAGCTTCACAATTACGCTAACTGTAGTGGGTGACATGATACATAGATAGCACCATCACCTGGTTGAACCAATCAGATGTAAGATAAAGGCAAAGCCAAATCAATCATAGATACATACTCTTTTCAAATCTTATTAGGAGTCCCCTTAAAACAACTCAAATCTTTAAAGTTAAAAACAGCCAATGTCATATAGAAAGGCAATCACATAAGGCTACAACTTAGATGCATATTATTTTATATGTGACTTAGTCTGTGAACATACCATAGTTATGAGTAAGGTTATGAGTATACTAGCCTATTGTATGGGTGAGTTAGTCTATGAATCTCCATTATACAATGAAGGTATTTATAGACAACCACAAAGCTGGAATAAAAGGATCTATTTTTGCTTCAAAGTTGTCAATCAAGCAGTCATAACTAATACAACAACTATGGTTTAACTAAGAGGAATTCCCTACTATCTGTATCTAAGATTTATATTCTGAATTTAGATGAACAGATTTCATCCTCACTTCACTGATATTCTCTAAAACAGACTAAATGGCAGTGTGATAGATTCTGGACGAAAACTGTTATTCAAAGGGCACCTGGCTGGCTCAATCGGTACAGCGTGTGACTCTTGATCTCAGGGTCATGAGTTCAAGCCCCACACTGGGCATGAAGCTTATTTAAAAAAAAAAATTGTGATTCAACATTACTAGGTCTAATGTTTTGGCTTAAAGACAAAGGCAACAATGAATAACCCAGTTAACAGAGAATGCACCTCAGCTTCCCCATAAAGAGCATGAATTATAGTATCATCTTTCAAAATGACTCCAGGAAAAGATAAACTTTTATTATAGGATATCTCTACAGAATTAAAAAAAATAGGCACAGAGTGTAAAAGTTCTGAGATGTGGTGTGGATTATTACTAGAATAAATTGCTTCAGCAAGAAACCCTTAATTAGTATCAAAATCCTGACAAATAATGTTGAATAAAAAACGATCTCAAAACCATGCTATTGCCCCAAACCACATTTTCCCTTTTAGTGTCTTGCTCCTTCTAAGAATAACACTGGTGAAAGTGTCGGGTGACCTTTGGGTGTTTGGCTACTTCTTTCATCTCCTCCTGAGCCTCAGGGATATTCACTGGAATCACTTCTTTCTTCAGTAATGCAACATATCGTGGGGCCACCGGGTCAATAACCTGCAACAAATGCATCCTCGTGTTAAAACATTCAGATATTTTTAAAACTTCGTAAGTAAAATAAATAATATCACAGGAATACTAACTGGCTTTCTTTGTTACTGCATTTACTAATTTTTTGGTTTACCTGCTAAATCTCCTCTAATATTTAAATGTCCAGTAGAAAAAAAGAAAACAATCATAATCGAAAACTACATGAAATTTAGAGTTCCTTCCCAAGAATAACTACTGACAGGTGAAAAGAAACCAATTAGTTAAAGCAAAATATTACTTTTGAAAAAAACTTTTAACTCTGGTATTAGAAGGTGAGGAAAAATCGTGCTGCGGGGTTATAGATCAATCCTATAGGTAAGTGATATGTCATTTTGTATTGTTGGAGAAGTCCATTTCAAAGAATATAGATACTGTATTTTAGCATCATTTTTAATCAGTGTTAGGCAACACATCACCATCAAAAGCAAAGCATTAGGTCACTATAATAAGGCAATTCTATAAACTCATAGTATAAACAAGACATTTCTACTGGTCTGCAAGCTACATATATAGGGACCACTGTGTTCCCAGTACTTAGCAAGGGCCTGGCACACACAGGTGATCAACAAACATTTGCAGATTCACTGAATGAATGGTCCTACTCGCTGTGCTCTAACCTAACTCCATCTCCAGAACAGCAGTAGCATGCCCTTCTGAATCTGATGTATTTTCCTCACTTCGCTGTTCAATTTAAAATTATCCATGATGACCACACACAACAGCAGTGTTGAGACACTAAATAAAGCATATGAAAGAAAAATGTAGATAGAGGCATATGTACAAACAGCTAAGTTGGATGTAGGAAATAGTGGTATGGCTAATTAAATTTGGCTACGTTTGTTTTGTTTTGTATTATCTCGTTGTTACCACTGTTTGGTTGTTTTTTGTTTGTTTGCTTTGAGATTATTTTTCAGCTTCTGAAAAGAATGATATGAAAATTGTGAGTGACTCAGAGAGTCACTCATAAAAAAAGCTTGAAAAGCTCTTTAACTTCCCTGTGTCTGCTACTCCTCATGGCTAATATTTCATGTTGGTAGTAAATCAGGGCCAGCCTCTCTCTATATTTATAATTCCATTCTTTCCTTCCCTTGAATTAGCTTAAAGGTCATTCTTACCAGTAAAAGGTTCCTCCTTTCAGCTTCAATTGGGCTAAAATGATCAAAGACTTAATTTGTGATTCCTCAGTGCAGTATTTAAGCCAGGAAGATATAATTTCTTTAAAGAAGCTAAAACTAAACAAGCCGGCCTGAGAAACTTACTCCAGTTCACTGCAGCTCAGTTTCCTCAACTGACAAGAGGAGGAGAAGGTTTCTCACACCTAACTATTTATAATGATCACTTAGAGCAGTGGCTAGCACAGCTTCTCAGGCCACTTAATCCTACAGGATAATGAATGTAATATTAGTCTGGAGTAAAGTCTAGAAATCTATTTTTAACAAGCATTCCACAGGATAGTCACGAACAGTCAAGTCTGGGAAATCTTGGATTAAAAGTCTTTTTCAGGGGCGCCTGGGTGGCTCAGTCGTTAAGTGGCTGCCTTCAGCTCAGGTCATGATCCCAGGGTCCTGGGATCGAGCCCCGCATCGGGCTCCCTGCTCGGTGGGAAGCCTGCTTCTCCCTCTCCCTCTGTCTGCCGCTCTGCCTACTTGTGCTCTCTCTCTCTCTCTCTGTTAAATAAATAAATAAAAATCTTTAAATAAAAAAAAAAAAGTCTTTTTCAGCTCTAAAATTATACTAATTCTAAATATTTCTGGATCAAATTACTCCAAATGGTCCCAGGAATTTCAAGGGGTTGCCCTGGCAGACACCACCCAATGGGGGAAGGACAGGCCTGGGACTGAGAAGACTCCAGAACCCTTAACACACTCCCACCAGAACAGCTACCCTTTTATGTACTGGGGTTTACTTGAAAATTTTTCGTTTGAAGGAAGACTTTCCTTATTTGGGGTCAAAGAGAGAAGTCTCTACATACTTTTAATTTACTAGGTAGGGGCAGAGGCAAGAGGGTTGGGATGAGATTTGGGGGAAAAACTATTATATTATCATGCCACTAAAATACTAACACAGATTTCAAAATTAAAGCAGTAAAAGAAGGTTGATGTAAGCAAGTATTACTCTGAAATGAACACCTTAAAGCTATGACTTCTCTGCCTGGACTGAAGAGTTCAAATCTTAACAGTTCCATAAAACCAAGAAGAAAATTAGAGAGGTTAATAAAGAGTAAGCTAGTGAAATGTCTCCTATCAGTATCAAGGTAGATTATTTAATGGAACCAGATAGCTTCTATTTAATTATGATTCAGAAAAATGATGTATTAGTTTCCTACCAACATGAAAAGTCAGGCTAAGAAAACATGCGTTATAGTATTTTCAGAGGGATATTGAGATCATTACCCACCCCACATTTCACTGTCCGCTCCATCCATTTCTCCCCTTTTCTTTGCCACATATGCTCTACTCTGTAAATAAAGCTCTTTCTCCAAAGGAGCATGTACTTAAAAGAGTTCCAGCTAATCCAGAATTAATCCTCTTGTCCTTTACCAGAAGATACTTTAACAAAGATGCTAACTTACTAAGAGTGGGAGAGTGTCCAAAGAATAACAGTTTATCTCCGTCCTTAATGACTGCTTCACAGTGCCACGGCGTTAAATTTAGTTCAGTGATGCTTCACTTACATTTTATTCACAGAGCTTGGAAAGAAAGATAGAGCAAACTACAAAATAACAAAGCAATAATCAGACTGAATGGGACATGAAACCTAAATAAGAGATCTGTACCTCAAGGGGCAGAAAGAGTGGCAAAGTGAAGGAAGTACAGGAAGAGGTGAGGAAAGCCAGCAATAAAAACAAAAAGGTATGTCATCAGAATAACTTCATTTTTACTACCAATCAAAATGTTTTAATTGTGCTGTTTTCAACATGGTGCTTAATGATTAGAGGTCCCACAGATGTATGGATAAACAAAGCTGCTGAAGAATACTCATCTACTTTCTCTCCCTCCCACATACCCTCTAAAAAGACATAAAGGATTTTTTTTGTTTGTTTAAAAGCACAAACCCAGAAAAATCAGTGTAATCAAAGAGGAGACAACAACAACAAAATCCTGGAATCTGAAAACCATTACGGAAACATCCCCTTCTCTGCTCCATAAATGAGGCAACTGCCCCTCCCCCATCCCCACTGCAGAAGGGAAGTTTACTCTGCAAGGAGGAGGGGGCCTAGATCCTGGCAGATATCAGGAGGAGCTGAAGGTGAGGGTACTGCACAAAGGGATGAAGGAATTAAGTGAATGCATAATCCTAGATAGAAAGGCCCTCAGTCTTGCTCTGTCCAGCTCCAAAGCTCTGGCAGCCAAGCCTTCATACTTCAGGCAGGTAATTAAAAGAAACTCCTCTGGGAAAACTGCCTAACCCAAGAGAGAAGAGATAAAATTACTGACACAGAGGTTCTCCAACTAACTGACTCAACCAGGTCATCCTACAGTGAGGCTCAGATGACAAGTCCAACTCTTTCCTATGGGCCTTCTAACTGCTCCTTTAGTCCTCCATGTTAAACAGGAGCAGGTAACCAAGACTATCCCCAGACCTCTGAGATGTCTTTAATATGCCTTTAATATGAAACAAAAAGCCAAAATAATCTGCAGGAAAGAGATACCACAAGATAAAATTCCTATTGATGTTAGTATTCTAAGCTTGAAACAGGAACAAGAAGTTTTTTTTTTTTTAATTCAGAGAACATAAAAGAAATCTTGGAAATATGATACATAAATGAAAAACTCAATGGGAGGGTGGGAAGATAAAGTTGAGTCAATCTAGCACAAAGCAAATCCAAAACATGAGATGGAAAATGAGAGAAAATAAAATTGGAGGACCAGTCCAACATCTGCTAAAGAGGAGTTCCAGGGAGAAGAAAACAAAGTAGAGAAAAAACAAAGAAAGGATTCAAGAAAATTTCCCAGAACTGAAGGAATGAGTTGCCAGACCAGAAGCCACATGTTCTTCCAGCGGATAAGGATGAAAACAGAGCCTCACCACAGCACATCATCACGCAATTTCAGAGTGAAAAAGGTCATACACAAGGTCTCAAAAATCTTCATCCCTTGCCCCCTTCTCAGGGACCTACCAAAGGACAGAGCACAGCCAAGTAAGAGAAACATAAAAAGAGATCCAAGAACCAGGTGATCCATCACAGAACAAAAGCAAACGGGATCCCAGGACGATGATGGCTGACCTCAGAAAACTGCTGAGCTTCAGAAGCTAACGGGCCTCTAATCCAGATCAGCACAGAGCAGTGCAGAAGGCTCTGGCAGAGCTGTCTCCACGATGAAACTGAAAGAATACTGAGGCACAAGAACATCTTGGTAGGAAATTCAGACATCTCGAGGAGCGCTGAAGACGGAATTAGAAAACTAAACAAATGAGGGAAAACAATCAACTACAAGAAAACCAACAGGGTCTGAGAAAAAGTAAGAGGCCCATGTCCCCTCTTTCCATTGTGGGAGTCAAATGAGAATGCTTGAAACTTAAAAAAAAAAAAAAATCAAGAAGTAGCAACACACATCTTATTTAGAGATACAGGCAATAAAAATACCAAAAGAATGATCTAAAGAGCTGAAAGTGATTTCTCTAGGGGGAGAAAATGGAAGGAAAGAAGAGGGAAATATGCTGCTCACCTTAACAGACCCTACAGAACTCTCTGACCATGGTGAAATATAGTTCATGTATTTGAACCAAATGCACATGTATAACTTTATTAAAATTTAAAACCTTTAAAATTTGGGTTATTAATGAAAAGTACACCAAATTAACTTTGCCCGTAAATTCTACTTGTATTTATTATTAGTAACTGCAGCAACAGAAAGAACCAATTAATTCCTTTATGTATCAAAAACACACAAGACTGAATAAAACAAATTCAAGACACATGCGAGACAAGCATTTCTTGAGGCAAGGCATCAGCACAATCAAGCAGCAATAAGAAAAAAAAAGTACAGAACACAATCACAGAAACTATAGTTTAAAACATGGCATCTTAATGATTTGCCTTATTATAGTGTCTAAGCATCTGCTTCCAATTGGTAATTAACAATGTCAATATGCAGTATTCCTTATTTGACTTTCATTTAAGAAACCGTTAAAAAAAAAAGCTAGATTCAATAAGACACAGGAATTAAAATTAGTGAACCTTCTATACAACTCGGTGAAACATACAACTTTCAAACTCTGTCCTCTCAGCACACAAGGGAACAGTGGAATGAAGTTAGCCAAATCTTCCCCTTGCCACAAAGAAAACTAGAGGACATGTTTCTTAAAACTAGGAATAATGCATTTTCAGTGGATTTGTATAAGCAAGTCTTTTATATAAATGTGATTGTGCTTCAAAGCTGTATAACATCTCGGGTTATAACATGTAATATGCTAAAAGCTATGTGCTAAGTAAGGCAAATAAAAGCGTTAAGTAATACCTTCTTACAGAGAGCTCGCAGCTTGAAAGCAGAAAAATGAAATGCAATGTTCATAAAAGATTTAAGGAAAAAACTGTTACCACTCCCCATTAACTCCAAGTTAATTTGTTTTAATCATTGTGACTTGTTTGGTATAGCTAACAAGCTTAATGCTCTTTATAGGTTTAAGAAAGGAAAACATTCCATTTTCCTGAAGGTCTGCAAAATGGTAACATTCTTCACAAAATTTTCTCTACAATGAACACACTAATGAATTCTACACATATCATATTATTCAGGAATTAGGCACAAGAAAGGAGGACCAAGAGTCAAAACGTGTACCTTTTTATTAAATGCCCAAATTTTGTCCCATTCCATGTTCACAACTGAACGTGAAGAGCCCTAGAAAATCAATAATAAAATGACTTAAAAGGAAAAAAGTATTCATTAGAGTATTTCATTTAAGCTAAGCATGTTATAAAAAAAATAAACCCAATAAATACTTGCAAGTTTACTTCCATTGGAATATGAAACCTAGTATGCACAAACAATTTGGTTACCCTGAACAGCCAGTCAAGAGCCATATATTTCACTATATAAAAATACTACAGGCTGCCTTTGTTCCACTTCAGCTTACAAGAGTAGGACATTCTCAATTTTCCACTATTATAAACATACTCCTTATAAAAAAAAAAAATCTGCCCTTGTGTTATAAGGAACAAGGAATAGAACAAACAGGAATAATAGAGACTAAAAGGATATTAATAAGACACTTGAAAACTAAAACAGAGAACCTGGAAAACAAAGTGTAGGTCACCTGAGCAGCAATAAACTGTTTCAGCCCTTCAACAGTCATCCCTCTTCTGAGCACACCACGAACAGTAGGAAACCTTGGGTCATCCCTGGGAAATAGGGAAATTTGTAAGTGCCAAGGAGATCTTTTTAATGTACAAACACAAGCAGTACAAAATACCTTAATGAATAATAAATTATAGTCAGCTTGTGAAATATTTGGACTGAGTTGTTTAGATAATAACTGGGTAGATCAAATACCAGGTGAGCCCACATTCATGGAAGAGGAAAACTGCTTACTAGTCAAATACTGCTCAGTAAAATAAATGCACTACTAGAAATAGTAAAACACATTTCAAAAAAGACAGAGGTGACATCTTCAAATATGGAAAACCCATGCATTAGAACATTCTTATTTGCTTTTAATTTAACAAATATTCAAGGTCCCTATTCTATATACGACCATGAGAATCAGATAAGAGATGGTATCATGTCATCCATGTATGAATACACTTCACAAAGTCCTTTGGGTTGTAAAAAATATATACATTGTTTATTAACATTCTGCAGAAATTTGCAAACTTTAGTTAAGTTTGCAATAAAACTCTCTGCCGGGAGCCCAAGATAAACTTGCCTTTTATCAGATTCGGCTCTACAATAAACCAGTATAAAATACATATTATTCAACATATACTTAATATTGTCACTATTATGTGATGCTAATAGAAACTAATATACATTCCTGTTAATTCAGATAAAAAATATTCTTAGACTTATCAGCATGGTAACGCATCTGAACAGGTTTCATTTACACAGATATATAGCTACAAGATGACTTTAATTTTTATACTCCACTTTCTCATAGAAATCCTGTATAGGTTATTAATATGCTACAGATATTTGCAAACTTTTCCTAGGTGCTGAGTCCTCTGGGAAACCAACAGCTCCACAGGATGGGTCTTCAACACCAAGGCAGAGACCATTTACGTCCTCACCTCAACTCAGGGCATTTTTGGCCTTCCTGGGACCCACCTGAAAAGAAAAGCCTCAGAGCCTCAGCAAAGTGTGGAGAATGGTAACCAGATATACAAAGGACAGAGTCACAACTACTTTTCTATAAAATGCTAAGATCTGCAGAGAATACACCCTTGTGTGTTTTGCATTCCCATGCACCAGGGTCCAAATGGGTACTCCATGTTTGTAGCACTAAAATAAAGGGGAGAGGTAGGGGGTCTTGATGTGCTAGATGAAATAAAGGACTAGAAACCCTAGAGGCCTACCCATTCCACCTCTTCCCATTCACCCCCTACCCCCACCCCTCAAAACAGTTTTAAAATCACTGATAGACCATGTTCTTACTTCCTCCTCTCAATTCTAGATAACAGTAAACATACCATCCATCTACCAATCCTTCGTTGACAAACCATGTGAGTTTTCTTTTGGAGAGCACTGTGTTGTTGAGATTTAGTCGACTATATTCCCAAATATACGGTTTTCTTATGCCTAAGGCTTCAATAATCCAATAAAACTGTTCATCTCTGTCATGGTATTCTGTTGTTCTCAGGGCATGTGTAACACCTTCAATACTGTCAACTATGGGGCAGGCAAAATCGTATGTCGGATAAACACTGGAAAAAAAGGGAATATATTGAAAAGCAAAATGAAGCATTCTACCATTTCCATCTTAGATTATGTATTATAAGAAGCAATAGTAATTTGAAATATAATTCCTTACAAGTTAGGAATTTCTTAAAAATCAACAGGTTGTATTACCCATAATATTCAAAGTATATCAAAATATTATGTCTTTGAGAACAATAAATCAGTTAACCCCTCAATATTGAAACAAAAAAGCAAATTTGCAATTTAATAGACAATTGGGTATTGATTGGCACAGCAAATTCTACAATCATACTTCTGTAATGGCCAATGTATAGCATGGTAGAAAGCAAAAAGCAAAATACACCTGATCCTTCAACACCACAAATTAGAACTGCATGGGTCCACTTACACATGGATTTTTATAAATACAGTGCAGTACTACAAAGGTATTCTTATGATTTTCTTAATAACATTTTATTTTCTCTGGCTTATTTTAAGAATACAATATATAATACATATAACGTAAAAATATGTGTTAATTGACTGTTTATGTTATCAGTAAGGCTTCTGGTCAATAGGAGGCTACTAGGGGCGCCTGGGTGGCTCAGTCGTTAAGCGTCTGCCTTCGGCTCAGGTCGTGATCCCAGGGTCCTGGGATCGAGCCCCGCATCAGGCTCCCTGCTCTGCGGGAAGCCTGCTTCTCCCTCTCCCACTCCCCCTGCTTGTGTTCCCTCTCTCACTGTGTCTCTCTCTGTCAAATAAATAAATAAAATCTTCAAAAAAAAAAAAAAAATAGGAGGCTACTTGTAGCTAAGTTTTTGGGGAATCAAAAGTCATATACAGGTTTCTGACTGTGCAGGGGGTCGGCGCCCTAACTCCCTACACATTGCTCAAGGGTCAACTGTACATAATAATTCAAGGGAATTTTTAGCTTTTCAACATCTTAACTAATCCCACGTTGAGTAAATACCTAAGCTTAAATCTCCTGTAATTAAATGAATTTAAGAACAAAGCATATTCTTCTGACAAGTAAAAGAGAAGAAAAGTAGGTTAATTAAAATCACCCATTTAAGATGAAATAGTCTTAAAAACAATTCCTGATTAAAATAACGTACACAATGTGCAAGTACTTTTAATTTGAATTTTAACAAATATAATATTGCATTATGCCTTCTAATTTTTGGATATAACTTCATTAAAATGTTACTGCATTATGCTTAGCAATTATTTGATACTGAAAATGCGTACCCAAATTCACTTTTCCAAATGTATTCAAAGTATTTGCTTAGTAAAATAAGGAGGAAGCACCCTGTTAAAAATGAAAGACTTATGCAGACACCTGTAACTACATGTATAAGGTGTTTGTCTACATATGGACACACACATGTACACCCACACGTTTAAAGAAAATTACACTGGCTAAACAGGTTAGCATTTACATTCACTAATCTCTTCAAAAGTGTTGATTCAGCATTTATATGTAGTAGGCTTCTTCAAAGTATAAAAGAATATTCTAGTTACTTTATAAAAGTAAATTAATAGGGGAGGGGAATCCATTTAAAGAAAAAAATTATTAACTGAAAACCCACACAGAAAACTAATCAAAAGTAGAAAAAAGACACATACTTTCTTATTGTAAATTTTCAATTCTATCACTTTTGTGAATCAATTTATGCCCAGCAGAATCCAAGTTTATAAGAGGAAGAAAAGTATCTTTATCTAAAGATACACCACAGTAAACCTAATCAATACATAAAAAGCAACTTTAAAGCAGACTGAAGGACTTTTATAGATGGAAATGATCTTAGAAATAACCTAGCATAACCTTAATCAATAGGTGAGTAAACACCCCAAGAGATTAGATTACATGCTTTACCAACAGCAGTTACTAATCTGTGGATGAACAAAGATCAAAGTCTCTTGACTATTCTGCATCTACTCTTTATTTACAGAGATCATCAAAGCAAAATCGTAGTAGGCTACCAAGCATAATGAAAGAGATGCACTCACTTGTATTTATTTCCAGTTCTTGGATGTGGCTGAATTTTACAGCGATAAAGCGTTGGGTCTCTCATACATCCATTGTTACTACTCATGTCAATTTTTGCTCTCAGACAACAGGACTGACCAAACTGGCTTCCTTTTTTCATTTCTTCCCACATTTGCAGATTCTTCTCAACAGCTATGAAATGATAATTATATCACAGTTTATCTAATGTATTACTAACCTCGTTGAATTCAAATTAGTTTAATAGTCCCATAATTTGATACAAATTTTCATATTCTATTTGTATATTATAAGCACACTCCACTAGTTTAAAAGTACTGTAATAGTTCTAGTATCTGGTATGAAAAGTAAATGCGTCATTTTCTTATGAAAAGTCTCACAGAACACTTACAAAATATACTCTATAAATATATTTTTAGAAGGCAAATCAACACATTCCAATGACGTAGTACTGACTAAGGGTAAGAGAGAGAGAGAGCAAGAGGCTGAAGGTTTTCTCATCCTGCATCTCCCATTTTCCCATCACAGCGCAACTGGCCAGCCCCTGACCCCCTCAAATTTTAATACCACCTTTGAAGCAGAACCATTCTGTCCCCCTTTGCCACCTCGTGCCCAGGGGATAGACCAGACTGGTCTGATCCACAGGGCCCACAGGCATCAGCACTACAGCCCATGCCCAGGTAAAGAGCATGGCTTGGGCTGTGAGCCTGAGCCCATGGGCTTGCTGAAAGCCCTGTCAGTCATTCCAGTGGAAAGCAGGAGACTCTTGGATTGAAAAACATGAGAGATCACAGAAAACAATGACACAAGTTTAATCCCAGAAAAAAGAATTCTATGTCCCAAGTGGCTATGGTTCTATTTATGTGAGAATATTGAAAACCTGTCCCAGGTAGGTAAGAAAGAACTATCACACGATTCTCTGTGGACGCTCCTGAAGACAACAGACACATTTTACCTGCCCTCAAAAAAATCAAGTGAGGTCTAAAAGTACAGTTAACTGTATTTGAAAACGTAGGGAAACTTACAAAAGAGAGAGAAAAAAGAAAGACTTCTGTAACAAACTGAATTTACTATACACTTGCCAAGATTTAAATTCAGTATTGTGGAAATTATGGCAACATAACTGCAGAATGAAAATAGCTTTATTCAGTAGCTCAGGGAACAAGTAATGAATAAGAAAGATATGCTCTTTGGGGCGCCTGGGTGGCTCAGTCGTTAAGCGTCTGCCTTCAGCTCAGGTCATGATCCCAGGGTCCTGGGATCGTGTCCCATATCGGGCTTCCCATGGGAAGCCTGCTTCTCCCTCTCCCACTCCCTCTGCTTATGTTCCCTCTTTCGCTGTGTCTCTGTCAAATAAATAAAATCTTAAAAAAAATAAAATAAAATAAGAAAGATATGCTCTTTCATAAAGTAGTATTTCTGAGGTATAGAGTAGTATCAAGCTTAAATATTATAATCAATATTATATTCACATTTACCCACATGCTAAGAAGATGACTTGGGTACTAATAACATGATCATCAAACCTTTTATAGAAAAGCTAAGTATTTAAATTGGGAGAGCTACAAAAAGTTGCAGAACTAACCATTCAAACGGAATGAATACAATGCAGAAGATGGCACTTAGTAAGTGCGACACTAAGGGCACACACACTTCGCATGCAGTTGTGACGCCCACAAAGTAAAAACAATGTAAAGATGATAAAAAGAATGCTGTGATGAATTAATGTATGAATCATATTCCCAAATGTGTCTCAAATCAGCATCTTTCATAGAAATCTTGTTCTACTAAAGAAAAGATTCAAAAATCAACAGTTAAAATACAAAACACTAAATGTGCCTTACAGTTTTTCCTATGCTTGGATTCTATCCTCTGCTCACGTTCTGCTTTCATCTGCTCAGCAGGAGTATCATCCACATAAGCCTTCCCTTCCTGAATTAGCTTCTCTGCATATTTCATTATAGTTTCAAAATGATCCGAGGTATAAGTAAATTGATCTGGTTTGATATGCAACATTGCAACATCTTCCAAGATAACCTGCAAAAAGAATCCAAAATAACCATCAATTTATCTTTTGCATTTTCTTGTGTATTTTCAGTCCTTGATAACTGCATTTGGGCAAATGTAATTATACACCATCAGTCAAAAAAATAAAATAAAATAAAAAGCCTGAAAATGGTTGTGCAAGTTGTATATTAGATCAGAAAAGAAAAAAAAGATATTCATTATATTAGTCTCCAAATTTGCAGCTGAGAAGGCTGATCTCATGATGGAGCTTTCCATTTACTCTGGAAAACTGGTTATTATTGGTCATACTGACAATCATTTGCCCTCTCTTTGAATATATTGCAGTGCTTCTGAATAAAGAAAATAAAAGAGGCTAGGAAACGTTCCCAATTTTCCAACACCTACTTAAGTGTTTCTTTCATTCATACACTTAACAATTGTATGACAAAAAGGAAACCTGCCTCTAGTGACCAATTCATTTAAGAAACTGGTACTTATAGGCAAATATAGCACACTTTGGTAAATTGTACAATTGAGGAAGAAAAAAATAAATTGAAGTTTTTTTGGTATGGAGCTCAATATTGCTTGGCTTAGGTCTCAGACACAAAATATACAGAGGAGGGAAAAAAGCAGCCATGAGAACAAACTTATTTTCATACCATGAAGGTATCAGGTCACCCTCTAATTTTCATTAACTTTTCTGACAAAGGGTCATCACTACACCTTTAATTACCTTCTCAAAATCTTCCTTTTCTTTTTCAGGATTTGTGTCATCAAATCTCATGATCAGTTTCCCTTTAAAGTTAACCTGGTAGTGCTGGTTCAGAAGAGCAGCTTTTGCATGCCCAATGTGTAAGTAACTAAAACAAAAACATTTCACAAAGAAACTCATTAACATGTTTTAACTAAATATTTAAACTTAACCTTTTGAGGAGATGAGGACTAAACAAAAATCCTTCTAGTTGGTACTCCAGTCATATTTTATTTTCCAACAAAAAAGTACTGTGATAGAAAATCTGACCTTCACAGGAAGAAAAAGACTACAACATTTATAAAATAATCACAAGAAACAATTTCATATGCACAAGTTCACAAAGGGAAAAGTTATTTGTTAATATTACCACCTTAAGGAGAAAAAAACAAAACAAAAAACAAAACAAACAACCTTAAGGAAAATCTTTTTTTTTTTCTTCTCTTACAGAGGGAACGAGTGGTCATTTGGTTAGAGGAAAACTGCCTCCGAGACGGCTTCCAATGCTATGCTCCGCGGAAGTGTATCCTCTCCACTAAGACCTGATGCTACCGAGAGCCGAGCACCCACCTCATGCACGCCAGCCAGAGGCACCTCTGAGGTCACCACTGCCGTGTGAGGGCTCCATGAAAGGGCACGTGGGGATCAGGAGGCTGCAGAGGAGCCACTTACTTCTCAAGGCGTCCGTTTTCTCAGAAGCCAAAATAAAAGGATTTTAGCTAAAGGACCTTCCAGTACCAACGCTCCGTGAATCACAATCTATGAAAACACTATTCTGTTCCTATGGGCAGTTGGCAATTATAAGGAATAAAATATGTCACAGGCACTGCTGATAATATTCTAGATCAACATTCTCCTCTATCAGCTAAGTGTGTAAAAAGCAGTATCCTACACCACCACTGTAGAAAATACCCTTTCCTGGGCAGCAAATACGGCATGAATCAAGGAAGCTTAATCATCTCTCACGAATTTTTACTGGTTTCCACTAATGGTAGCCATGGTCCCACTGCACTAGGTCCTAGTTTGACGCCAACCTGATCTCAGCTGGTATCAACAGGGGAGGGGAAAATACAACTCCCTGCAAGTCTTCACTTCAATTTTTATATCAATCCACATTTTCGAAATTCACACAGCATTCTAGATCGATGATTCAATGTTAAGCATATATATGCACACAGGTTAACATAGACAAGTACAAAGCAATGCATTTAGGGTTATTCAAAACTTTCTGCATAATATAAAAGGCTGTCACTGGTAACCCAGATGAGATTCTAAAACAGAAAAAGGACATTAGGGAAATACTAATGAAATCCAAAAAAGGTATGGAGTTTAGGTGATAATAATAATAAAAAATTGATATTAGTTCACCAGTTGTGACAAAGGTACCAGACTTAACTGGGTACAGTGTATGTGGGAACATTTTGTACTATCTTTACTATGTTTCTGTAAATTAAAACTACCCCTAAAATAAAAGGTTTACCAAAAATAAAATAGAACAAAGGACTGTGAGTTCCAAGAAAGAAACAAACACTGGGGCGCCTGGGTGGCTCAGTCGTTAAGCATCTGCCTTCGGCTCAGGTCATGATCCCACGGTCCTGGAATCGAGCCCCACATCGGGCTCCCTGCTCAGCAGGAAGCCTGCTTCTCCCTCCCCCACACCCCCTTCTTGTGTTCCCTCTTTCACTGTGTCTCTCTCTGTCAAATAAATAAATAAAAATCTTAAAAGAGAAAGAAAAAAGAAACAGAAACACTACCTTTAGTCTTTGTTCAAAGTGTCATACCTGTATCATGCTATATCCATCATTAGGAAGAAAAAAAAACAACAAACTAATTATCACTGACTACCCATACTATAAGACAGTTAATGTGCTAGGCTTTACATAAAGGAATTAATTTAAGAGAGGTCAGGAAATTGAACCATTACCTT
Source organism: Neomonachus schauinslandi (assembly GCF_002201575.2). Classification (NCBI taxonomy): domain Eukaryota; kingdom Metazoa; phylum Chordata; class Mammalia; order Carnivora; family Phocidae; genus Neomonachus; species Neomonachus schauinslandi. The sequence goes on along the minus strand of NC_058408.1, from coordinate 11,929,137 downwards.
AAAGATACTGTTTCTGAATCTGAAATAATGTGTGTGGTTCTAACAATTCTAAATGTCAAGAAAGCTAAAAGGACTATAAAATATTCACAAGGTAACTAAAATAATCAGCTCAAGAGACAACTAGCTAACTAAAGAAAGTAAGATTCATGCTGCGTCAGTTAGTACAAACACCGAAATGGGCTTCTGCCACATGTAACAGATATAGGCTGCAGAATTTTAAGTCAAATGGACTCTAGAGCCAAATAGCACAAGTTTGGCAAACTACCAAAATGTTGTAGGAATGTTTCTGAAAACATTTGTAAAATGCAGCTATTAAAGAGCTTTCCTCACAGGGCTATTAAAACAGTAAATGTACAATGCCTGGTAGTACCTGCACATAACAGGTTCCATATACGTTAGCTAAGAATAAGAACAAGGGCACAAGTCAAGCCTTCAGGGCGCCTGGGTGGCTCAGTCAGTTAAGCATCTGCCTTCAGCTCAGGTCATGATCCCAGAGTCCTGGGATCAAACCCCTGCATCGGCTCCTGGCTCAGCAGGGAATCGGCTTCTCCCACTTCCTCTGCCTGCCGCTCCCCCTGTTTTTGTGCTCTCTCTGTCAAATAAATAAATAAAATCTTAAACAAACAAACAAAAAAAGTCAAGCGTTCTGGCCTTTCATGAAAGACACAGAAAAATAAAATGACTAAAAAGAAACATTACAGGGGGAGCCTAGCTGGCTCAGTCGGTAGAGCATGCAACTCTTGATCTCAAGGTTGTAATTTAAAGCCCCATGCTGGGTGTAGAGATTACTTAAAAATAAAATCTTAGGAAAAGAAAAATTAAAGAACTCTTTAGCAGTATAAAGGGATATGATAAAATTATGAATAGTAAAACAAAAAACAAACAAAAAAAGACGAGAAAACCTGAATACTGATTTATATTCCAAATCCCAAAACTGTATTTGGCCAAGAGCATGGTCTCTGAAATTGATATAATTTATGGCAGACAAATGTACTTCATAAATTATAAAGATGAGGCACTCACTATTCTAAGAAATGACAGTGACAAAAAACATAAAGAGAGTCTAAAAGAACTAATGTTCAAATGCCAGAGCTATAAACAGCCACTGCTAAGAAAGTGGCTTTAGCAAACCATTGAAGTCACTACCAATGGGCAACCAGGACCTCTCACACTAAGTACAGAAGAGCAGAATACTGGGCCACAAGGACCCAAGATGTCTGTGGGAATTAAAGCACATATGGTTAAGTCTTATTTATGGGATTCCACCCAGTTAACTACCAATCGACCACTTAATAATTTAGTCTGTGAATTTTCCAACTTCATTATTTCTCCTTCATCTTCTATTTATCCTTCATTTCACCACCTTCATCAGCAAACTTAGAAAAGCAGAGAGAAAAAGTGGAATTCTAAAACAGATTTTCCTGTCAGTGGTGCTTATGAAAAGTTTGTGAAGAACTACTAAGAACAGCTAAAATAAAATGGTTTTCTTTCTACACATTCCACTTACCACAAATGGGTAAGAATTTAGCTATAAAATACAAAATCTGAAATTAACAAAATTTAGGGGAGAAAAAATCACCTCATTTACCAAATATGGCACAATTCTTTCCTAATGGCTAAGTTCCTGAGGCTAATTGCTTTAATAAGACACATTTTATTGTATTACTCCCACTGGAAGAGCGCTATCACAAAGCTTGTCCAGTATGCTCAAAGAGGCTGATGCATGTGCGAAGGTGGATTCCCCTCAGCCCAGGGCAATGCTGGGCAAGGCCTGGGGCAGCCCCAGGCTGGTGGCCACCAGCCAGAACAAGTCTTTTTCTCCAAAGAGCTATTCAAATGTTATTATTTTCTTTCGGTGCCAAAAGTGAAAGGGGTTAGGAAGCCTGCTGGTAACAGAAAAAACTGAAAAGTGAATAGGCTTTTCAGGATGCCCCTTTCTTTATTTCAGAAAAAAAGTAACTTAAAAATAATTCTGCCATAACTTCTGCTAACCAAAAGGAATGCTCAGGGTACAAATACAAATCCTTATTAAATGAGAGCTGAAAAATTTCAAAATGCAAATAAAACTTAAGACTTTATATTTATGGGTATTCTCTATAATTAAAATTCTGTCTGGGGTAAAATAACAATTATGTGATTAATAAGCTAAAACTACAAATTTAATACATTAACATCAGCTGTCAATAACAGACTATTAAGATGTTTAGAATTTTGATTCCCATAATTAAAATCTTACTTATTTTCTTCTATATTAGTATTCTAGTAATATTATAAGTATTTAACTATTTTAAGCTTTTCCACTAAATACATTCCATTGTAATTACAAGTTACATTTTCTTACCCACTAGCCTCTGGAGGAAATCTGACAGTAACTTTTCCCATCTCAGCACCTGGAAGCTCAACAAATTTCCCAACATCTTGTTTTTTCTCAGGTGTCTGAAAAGCAGAACAGAAACAACAAATAGTTATATCATTAAATGTTTAAGAATACATTCATCCAACAAATACTTCCTCAGTACCCACTATGTACCAGGCATGGTTATAAGATAAATGAGGACTTGAACGTTGTCCTTGCACTTCAGGACCCAAAACCTTGTGAAGGATGTAAACAAAACCAACCACTGGTAACAGAGATATACATATATATTTATAGAGGGCTGTTAGAGCAGTCAGTTGAAGTTAACCAATAGCCTTTTCATCAGGAAAAGCTTAAAAGGAGGTAAGAACCAAGCTGGACCTTAAAAAATAAGTGGAAATGTGTCAGATGCAGAATGTGTAAGGGCCTTCTTTCTAAGAAAAGGAACAACAGCACAGGTAAGACACAAAGACAGTGCGATGTCCTTGAAAAGTTAGAAATGCATGTGGGGTGGATAGGCAAGGAAGCTGAATTGTTGACAAGGTCCAAAATATGAAGCCCCTCATACACGTGCTTTTAGGTTTTAGGCAACGAGGAAATCCCAGGGGTAATGGGACCATTTATTTGTGTTTTCTAAAATGATACCCAGGACAACGCAGAGGCTGAACTAGAAAAGACAGAGACCTTGGATGAGATTATGGTATTATATCAACCAAGGGGTAATGAGGTTTCAATAAAAATCAGTAACAGTGGAGATAGAAAACGTATCAATAGATATGAGAAGAAGAGAACTTGGTGACTGATTCCATGGGAAAAATGGTAAAGAATGAGTGACGATTTTTAGCCAAAACAACAGAGTGGACTGTGGTGTCTTGATCCAAATAGGCAGTAGTTTTCAAATTTTTATTGCAATGGAAAAGAAACTTTAAGTTGAAACTTTACTACACATGCCTAATATGTGGAACAGATCAAAGCAGAGAGACTCTGGCTGAGGAAGAGAATCTTTTCTACTGGACTTTACATCACATCCTCCTAGAGATTAACAAAAAGGCTCTGCAGAAGCCCAGGACTCAATTTCCAAAAATGAACAAACAGGAGAGCTGGGAGGAAGAAAAATCATATAGCTATAAATAATGAGATTTTAGTTACTTGGATTTTGGATTTCCTAAGGGACATACATTGGATGATCGTAATATTTTAGACATATAACTACAAAGATTAAGGCTTTATGGAGTTAAACAGTTAAAGGCAAGCCAAGACTTAACAGACTCCACAGATTTTTCCAAGAAGATTTTTCACACATGAAAAGAAAAATAAACCATAAGTAGGAATAATTTTCTTTTCAGATCTATGGTCTCAAACCAACTAAGATATCAGCATTTAAAAAAGCTTACCACTTTAGCTTTGGTCGCTGAAACATTCCACTTGGTACCTACAGACTGGAAGGCCTGCTGGGCTTCGAGAAAGCCAAACCAGCGTTTTACGTGCACTGGAGCTTTGTTCTGTTTCAACTGTTCTTGCCATGCAGCACTGCCTATTAGCAAAAATAATTTTAACACCATTCAATAAATCCACAACTTTAAAAGCAAAGTTCTAATCGTGGTTAATTTAAGTAAATAAGATGGCTTAAAGTTGTGCTTCTAAAGGGGTGCCTGGCTGGCTCAGTCCGCAGAGCACACAATTCTTAATCCCAGAATCTTGAGTTCAAGCCCCACGCTGGGCGTGGAGCCTACTTTAAAAAAAAAAAAAAAATGTGCTTCCATAATGAAAAATTTGCAATCTAGGTATACACTGAAATGTTTTCTAGTATTTTAATATACTTTACAGAATTCACAGAAGTTAATTAAAAATATTTTTGCTGTACTAAATCCTGCCCTCACCACCACCACATACCCACTATAAGGCCAACGTCATATTTCATAATTAAGGAAAGGCTTTAAGTAGATCAACTAGAAAACAAAATAGTTTCCTATCAAGATCAAGAAGTAGCTCATTTCTTCAAGTGTAGTATCAAAAGTAGGCAGTGAAGGAAAATTTAATTCTTTAATATCAGAAAGTTACATCCTTAAGATATTATCCTTTCATGAATACTAAGTCAAAAATCAAAAAAGATGAAAATGTCAAACCTATATATGAAAACATCTAATTAGAAAAGGCCTTCAATTTATGTTGGTTATTATTATAACAATTTAACTGAATTCGGAGAAAATTTTTAGCCACAAAAATAGTACACACAACATAAAAAATCCCACATGATGCAGATTTAAAGAATGATAAAACTTTCTGGCATATTTGCTTCAGGTTTTTTGTTTTTATTTTTTTTAAAGAAAATAAGCCAACAAAATTTAAGTCCTCTTTATACCTCTCATCAATCCTATAATCCTACCCTGTTGCCAAGTAGTCAGAATAGAGAATCCGTGACCTCCAAGAGGAACAACTCCAGATCACCCCCTCAAACACACATATACCCCTACTAAGTGATCAAAGACAACAATGCCTGGAGTAAAGGAACGACTGAGACAACAGAGGTGCTGACATAAATGGGATGAGGGCTTCTTCAGCAGGACCAAGGTCAGCTTCACAAGCAGAAGGGAGTTGGGTTAGTGAGAGAGAAAAGACCTCTCAGGACAGCAAAGGATTGGGAATTCCTGTGCCTGGACAGGAATAAAATAGCCAAAGCAGTCATTCCTTTGCAAGGAAGTCCTAAGTGACTCTCTTTCTACACACACACGTGCGTGCATGCACAATACATATGTGTATATGTAGAAAAATGCACACTTCTTATCCAGCAAAATATCAAGTAATAAAAATAAAGCATTCTTCAGGAAGAATAAATGATACCTTTTAGGGTGGCCCAAACACACAAATCTGCTAAGCTCAAGGAATTTCCAACTAAGTATGTTCTCAGAGACAGGCAATGATTGAGCTCGTTGATTGCAGAAGTAAACAAATTACATGAAGACAATTTTGTAGCACTAAACTCCAACCAGTGATCAATCTGTGGACATAAAAGATCGAAAAGAAATGCACCTCAGGGTTTAGATTTAAACAAACAAATGACCTCAGAATCATGCCTAATCTCATCTCAAATTACAGGATTTGCCATTATATGGATTTAATTTTGGTTGCCTGAGTTCTAAATTGGCATTTAAATAAACAAATTTCATTGTTATATTTCTGTGCTTCTCACCCCCCCACCCCCCCGCCCCCAAGGAGTGCAGAGAAGCACTTCAGAGAAGAAAAAGAAAAACAAAGATTTGAGAACTGGCAGCAGGAAGGAATAACCCACTAGGTGATACTTAGCCAAAACCAATAGGTGATACTTGGCCAAACAGATTCATCTACCTGTAAAATTTAAAACTAAATGCCTAGGCAACTATTCTTTGTATACTGAATTTCATAAAACTTAGGAGAAGTGGAGCTGAATACAAACAAACAGAAGGCATCTAAACAGCAGTACTGGAAGTTAATCTACTGCTGCTGTAATTAATTAAAGTGTATACCTAGAAAGGAAAAGGGGATCCAAACTACATGTGTGACCTTGGGAAAATCTCTTAACTTTTCTAGGCCTGCTGCCTCACCTGATTCCTTCCTGGGAATCTAGGAAGAAGACAGCACTCACTGACCCAACAGGACAGCTGGTATGGGATTAAAAGTTCAAACTTAGGAGACATTAGGTGTTTTTCTCCCCCGCTCCAAAAATAAAAACAGGATGAGAATTCCTTAACTAGGTCTACCACTAAACTCCATGAATATCCTTACATAGAATAATAGTACATAAGCCAACAATAAAATGAAGTTCTCAAAAGAACAGAACATAAATCAAAACAAACCCAAGGAAATGTTCATTCCTTACCTCAGTATGTTCCAGCAGGTTAGAACCATAGAGCCCAGTTGTCGTTGCAACTCGAGCCAAGTAGCGAAGTATGGAATTTATGTCTGTGAATACCACATTTCTAGAATACAAGCATGAGATAAAATATTACCACAGCTCTAGCAAATCAGTAGCAGTCATGAGGCTTACAAAGAAGTATAAAAATATTAAACCTTATATCTACCATGTATTTTCAACTACAGTTTAAAAAAAATCCACCTAATGTATTCTTTACTGTATCTATCAAACTCTAATTTGTTCTGAATGTTCAGCCAAATCCAACAATTCGGTTTAGAGTGAACTATCTATAATGCTTTGTCCTTCTAACTATTGTCTATTCAGTGGTGGAAAAATGAAAATATAACTGGGATATCAAGATCAATAGCGATTTAAAATAAATCAAGGCAGAGAAATCAAGGATATACAGTCATGAAGAGGCTAGTTGTATCAACTCCCAAGTAAAGTGGACAGCTCAAACCCCATCAAAATTGTTCTGTAAAAATGTTTTTAAAAGACACACACACCCATAAGGAAAAAGAGACTAAGGAGAAGAAACAGTCACAATACAGTTTAAGAAGCTACACAGCAGATGAATTCAACAAGTCTGAAGAAACTGAATTTTAAGTGGGTAGTGGACAAAGCTGAAAACCAACCCAACCCAAATTTTAGAATCCACAAAAGACTAATGAATCAATGGAAGTGAGAGTGAACTGGGGCTAAAATAAGGAGGGGTGGTATAAAGTCTATTTACAAATCAGTGGGAAACAGACACCACCAAACCCTATTCTGCTCAGCTGAACCACTCCTCTTACTCAATCTTGGCAAAAACTGAAGCCTTATTCTCTAAAGAGTAAAACAAAGGTCTCTCAACTGGGGGAAATCTGGCACAGCTGTGAACTGGGTTATGCAGGTAACTGGGAGAATGAATACATACATACTAGATGCTGAGATCCATAGCCTTCTTCCCACCCTCAGCTTCCAAAATATTCTGGCATCAACTCTTTATCTTCCAAACAGGAGACTGAAAGTCTTCACTAAATAATCTGATCAGCCTAAGAAGAAATAACTAAGGATACTAACATCAGAGGTTCCCGCTAAGTGAACCATTCAATCAGACCATCACAAAGTATGCTCAGAGCTAACAAGTCTACCCTTGAATTCAGAACTTATAAACAGCTTTAAATTCCAGTTAAAATCTGAGAAGGTCATCAGGAGTTACCAGATATTTGAAGAAAGCTTTTAACTTGAAAGATAGTAACCAAAATAAACACACAGAAAAATGCAACTTAGGCAAATTAGGGAGAAGAAAATTTAAAAAGTAAATAAATTTCCTTTAAGCAATGAAACAATATATTGCAATCATGAAACAAGGATACTATAAAAGGAGTACTCAAAAAATAAAAAATCGAGCTCTTAGATAATAAAAATATAGCAGAAATAAAAAACTCAATAGAAAAATAGGAATGATAAAGTTGAAGAACTCTCCAGAAAGTAAAGAAAAAAGAAAAAATAGATGAAAATTGAAGGTGATACTTAATCCCAACATCCATATGAAGAATAGAAAATGGAGGAGAAAATCATCAAAGAAAAAAAATTTTTTAAATTTCCAAAACAGGATTTCCAAGTTTCCACATTGAAAGGAGACTAAGTACCCAGTGGAACAGATTCAAAATAGACCCACACAGGGCACCAAGCTGGCTCAGTCAGTAGAACATGTGACTCTTGATCTCAGGATTGTGAGTTTGAACCCCACATTGGATATATATATTACTTAAAAATAAAATCTTTAAAAAAAAAATTGACCCAAACCAGACCATATTACTGTGAAATTTCAGAACACTGAATCAAAAGAAAATATTCCTACAGACCCCTAAATCAGAGAGGCTTCAGAAGAAAGAGAACAAAGCAAACAATTATTCCATGGAAAAGTAAAAGTTGTACACAAAAAAATAATCATAATATGCGGCTCAGCAGTGAATAAAACTTACTGGGTCATTACAGTATAAACACTGAATGGCGACCTAACCAAAATTATGATACAACTACACTGGGAAGAAGGAGGAGATGGGGAGGAGAAGAGTGTGTGTGAGTGTGTGTTTTTATGTATCTTGCCCCTTTCCCAATATAGTCTTTCTGTCAGTTTATTATGAACCTTTTAAACACATTTCAAATCTGTATCCAGCTTGAGAATACCCTTGAAAACTTCTTTCAATTTGGTCCAGATTTTATTATGTGGTGAAGTATTCTTAAAAGAATCTGAAACCAGGTTATATTTATTCCTCAGTTTCATTAAACTAAAATTAAGGATAATAATATCTCCCTTTCCAATTCTTTTTATTCTTCACAGTGGGTTCCAGAAAAAAAAAAAGTTTAATCTTCCATATATCCTGGGATGCACATGATTCACTTTAATCAAGAACATACAATATATGCTCACCACATCAAAACCAATGATGTATTGTATGGTGACTAACATAACATAATAAAATTTTTTTAAAAAATAAATAAATAATAAAAAAACACAATATATGCTCGTAGAAACCTGCAAAAACAGAAAAGTAAAAAGAAAAAAAAATCTTTCTGTACGTTTCTAGTTTCTTTTAGATTATAAGTGGGATCAGATAGCTTGCTGACAAATATAAGCCTCTGGATATACTTCTTTTAAGAATGAGGAAGAAGAGCATACTTCTTTCTAGAGTTAATCTACCAACTAGCAAATAAAACAAGCATAGAACATTGAATTCTGAATATTTAAAAAATGCTGTTCAGTACTGAAAACAGACACAGAAGTACTTACTCAGACACATAAAGAATATTCTCTTTCCCTTCTTCAAGAGAAATGCTGACGTCGTCTTTCACATGTTCTACGGCCAGCAAAGCTCCTAAGTGGAATGAGATGAAAAGATTTTTCTTTATTAACAATGTAGTATTTAAAACCTGAATCATAAAGCAGTAAGAATGACTCAACAAACCAATCATAAAGCAGTAAGAATGACTCAACAAACCAAGGAGTAAACTTCTTTCCCAGTAGTCTATAAAGAGAAAGGATCATCTTCTGGTCTTGGGAAAATAATATATAAGAAACTATTCACTGGCATACTCCAACTGCTTTTGAGTATGTTCAGCTTCCAGTTAAGGGCATCGAAATAAATCTTTTCTTCCCTCAGGAGACAAGAAATGAGAACAGTGCCTTATATAAAAACTACTGTTAATAGCATCTGAGTGATTACTATGTGGTAGGCACTATGCTAAAATGCTTTACAGTCATTATAATTTTTAATCTTTGTAGTGATCTTAAGACGTAAACATCTTTATCTCCATTTTACAGAAGAGGAAACTGAGGCTTGGAAAGATTAAATAATGAACCCAAAGTCCTTGACTAAATATGTGACACTCAGGAACTGAATGCAGGCCTATGGCGGTCCAGAAGTTAAACTCTAAAACACGGTGTCATCTGCCTCTCAACACCTATTAAATATCCTAAATTGATTCATTAATCTTTTGTCCTTTAAATTTGGCCAACATGAACCACCAGCACCCAGATACTGATTTCTAAATATCAAGCTCCACTGGAAACAGGGCTGTGGCAGGGAAGGTACAAGACAGACCTGGAAAATTCTGTGCTAGAAAGCAAGAAGTAATCAAACAGATAAGCCAAAAGGACACAGAGGCCAACTTGGAGGGGCTCCCACTGGCAAACAGTAGCAATGTAACTACTAACATAAATGATACAAGTTTTAATGTGTCCATAAAAGGAAATCCTATATAGCAAATAAAAAGCATGAAGCTCTAAAGTTCTGTTACAGGCAACAAGTTAGCATTATGCTAGGTACAAAAGAATATATATGATATGATTCAATGTATATGAAATTCTAGAAAAAATAGAATACTGACAGAAAGCAGATCAGTGGCTATCAGGGACCAGAGATGGGGAAAGGAAGCTGACTGCAAAGGGACATAAGGGAACTTTCCAAAATGAGAGAAATATTCTCTATCATTATTGCAGTGGTTACTGTACGTATCTGTCAATTTTAAATTGGTGAAGTTTAGTAAATGCACGTTATAGCTCAATAAAACTAATTTTAAAAAATAAAATTTTTAAATTAAAAGAGTAAAAGTAAATAATACAGATTATAACCTGAGACATTTTGTTATGAATTTTTTTTTAATGGGAAAAAAAAGATCTTCTGCCAGAAAAATGTCAACTAATACATGTAGAAGGAACAGCAGATTGGAAGGTCACCTTTTGGCATCTTCTTAATAATAATCAAGTTGGGCAGGAAGCATCAATGGGTGCTGAAACACGTAAACGAAGGTTTGAGTGGAATGTTTACATGGTCCTAATGCATCTCCCCACAAAATGTCTGTCAAATGCAAAGAGAAAACTCTGCAGTCCATAAAGCTGGCTGACACCCTCTTAAGTAATCAAGGTTACATCATCGGTAATGGGAAAAATCAAATTCATGCACCAATTTATGGGCTGCAATGAAGAGCAACGAATCACTTCTGTGCTACTCTTGCCAAAGATGTGTAGCTGAATAAAGCCACAAGTAAACATCATTGGGACATTCTTCAAGTAATTGGTCTTTAGTCTTCAGAGAGGTCAAAGCTATGAAAGCCAAGGAAAGACTGAAAAAACATTCCAGATTGAAAGAAACTGGAGAGACATGACAACTAGGTGCAAAGCATGATTCTGGATTTTGATCCCTGTACTACTGAGTGTTGTTGGAACAATTAGTGTTGGAATATGAACAGGGTGTCTGCATTAAACAGAAGAATGGTATCAATGTGTACTTCCTGATTCTGATGGTCCTACCAGGTCATGTAAAAAGGTTCCTTGCTTAAGAGAGCTGTATGTTGGCATATTCCTGATGTTGAAGCATCATTATCTGCAGTATGCTCTTCAGTGGTACGGGGGGAAAAAGTAATTGGTTCTATTCTTGTACCTTTTTAAGTTTGAAATTATTTTAACGTTAAAAAAAAAAAAACACTTCACATGCTGAATGCATGTAAAACAGGGAAATTCCAGCAATGCAATCTATTTTTCTAAATGTTTCATCCAATTTTATTGATTTAAAGATGTTTTTTAATCAAACAAGTAGGAAGAATTAAAAAACAAAAAAGGAGGGGAAAAGCAAACATATACTCTATAATTGGTCTACAGTTCAAAACAACAATAAATTTCTCTAAGATCCTCTTTCAGAATAATCAGAATGTGATCACTAAGGAAACAGGGGGATTTGCTAAGTAACATTAGTAAGTAAAAACTACAGCTATGGAATATCTAAAATGTGTCAGAATTTTACCTACAGTCTCATTTAATTCTGGCAACCAACCCTATGTAGAAAATACTAGTCTTCCTTTCTTAATCAGAGGACTGTGGGAGAAGCCAAACACAGAACCCGCCAAGGTTCCACAAATAGTAAGTGGCAGCCAGGATCGGACCCAGGTCTCCAGGAACCAAATGTTTTTGCTCTTAACCATGAGACCACACTGTCCAGTACTTTCCAGCCCAAAGAGCAAACCCATTTTTTTTTTTAGAGTTTATTGATTTGTGTGAGGTTAGCCCATAATTACTGGAACCAATATGCTAAAACATTAGCATTTTTTAAATATTTAAAATGGCTATTAAATTGTGGGTTTTATTCCAAAAGACTCAGAACACCACCGAAGTTGACAATGCAATGAGTAATTTTGTCAACTGCATCTAAAAGTCTGCACTTCTCCCACATTAAAAAACTACTTGTGGGGGCTTAGTCCGTAGAGCGGGTGACTCCTCATCTCGCGATAGAGTTCGAGCCCCATGTTTGGTGTAGAGATTACTTAAAAATAAAATCTTTAAAAAAAAAAAGTACTTGTGAGTCTATACTATGCATACACATTAACTAATAGGAGATTAACAAACTACTCAAATTCTTTTGCGTTATTTCCCAAAGTAATGAAAAAGCAGAAATCCTAAACTATCTATCTACAGTAATCTCGGCCACACAGAAAAAGCAAATCCAAATAGAACTTAACATGTACTAGGAATGTGACAGATCCGACGTTTACTCTGGCGTTGACCACATCCATAAGGGTGTGTAGTAAAGCAACCCTATCAGTCCGCAGTGTACTTGAGGGTTCCAGCAATTACCCTGCCACCATTAATTAAAAATAAATGGAACCTCGTTGTAATGCAATCTCAGCTACTACAATTGTCTGCCTTGTTCCCCTTGAACCCAACGAAACATAAGGTAGTCAAGTGGATTGAAGATCTGTTCTGAGAAGAGGGAGGAAGGGAGATGTAAGTAAAGGGGGGTATGCTAAAAGAGGGGACGCGAAGACGATGATTTTAACTTTTCAAAACGCTATTTCTACGAGCAGCTCTAGGTCTCTATGGAAAGCCATTTCAAAAAGGGAGGGGAGTTGGCTGACAGTCATCCCTCTTAAGAGAAAAGGTCCGAAGCTGAGCGACGCGTCGCTCTGCCTGGGCTCACACCACGCCTCCCTCCACGCCCGAGAAAACGGTCTTCAGGAGCAGATCCACATGCCAGGGGATGGAAGATGAGGGGCGCAGAGCTTACTCCGTGTACAGTTTCGAGGAGAGGGCAGGCCTAATCTCCCAGACCGTGACCGCCACTGCGCAACGCCGGGCGCGGCGACCTTCCCTGCCCCGCACCCTCCCCGGCTGATGCAACCCACGCAGGTCGGCGGCCTCGTCCCCTTACCCAGCGGAGGGTCTCCTGCATTCACGGTCAGACAGAGCGTCGCCATCTCCGCCGGTCTGCGGCTACCTGTCAGTGCGCCTGCCTCGCCGTCAGAACCTCTCCGAACCCGCCGAAAGCAAGAAGCTGCAACGTGTGCGCGCGCCTGACGTTGCCGCAGCCTTCGCCCCTCCCCTGCGTCGTGGCTCCCGCCGTCTCCGCGCACACCGCGTTGCGTCATCGCCGTGCGCCGTCTCCGCCCCGCCGCGGGCTCGGGGCCTTCGACCCCGCCCCTTTCCATCTGGGGACAGGAGGGCCTACGTGGCGATTTACGCCGCTGGGATAGACGCTGAAGTGAACAGGAGTTTACGACACTTGGTAAAGTGAGGAGAGCAAGTTATGAGACCGTTTCCACCGTGTGAGAGGCGTGCACGTGAGCCACGAAGCAGAACCCGCAAGTGGAGCAGTGTGTTGATGGCACTGTGTTTGTAAACACAGAAAAGTCGTGGAAGCATGCACACCACACCGGCAGCCATGGTTCCGCTGGGCATGGGGGTAGCTTTTCTAATGTTTCCTCATATTTTTCAAAAGAAGAATGTGTTTCCAAGAGTTACTTTCGTACGTGAAAATAGTGCTTAAAAAGGAAGGATTAATATAAAAGGCATTACTAAAAGCGGTGCCCGAATTTGTTTGGGCTTTGTTTGCCTGGACTCTGCAAGCGTGCCTTTCACAGGGTCATCGGATTTCTCCTCTCAACCCTCTGTGGGGGAGGGGTGGGGGGAGGTGTGTGTGTGTGTGTGTGTGTGTGTGTGTGTGTGTGTGTGCGCGTGCGCGCATCCGCGCGCGCTTCGAGTCAAGGGCCCAAGGATTGATTACAAAAACCATCTCACCTCACCACTCCACCACCACCACCACCAGTTGCCCCACGTGGCACTAAGTGGGGTCACTTGGTGCTATTTAACTGGAGGCTAGGGTGGTCGAAGGTGCAGAAGGGCTTCACTCACCTGATGCCTGCGGTGGGAAGTCTGGAAGCCTAGGCTCAGCTGGACCCCACTCCCTCTCCATAGTTTCTTGGGTCCGCTGCATTTAAAGCCTAAAGACTTCTTTTTTTTTTTTAAAGATTTTATTTATTTGACAGAGAGAGATACAGCGAGAGAGGGAACACAAGCAGGGGGAGTGGGAGAGGGAGAAGCAGGCTTCCCGCTGAGCAGGGAGCCCGATGTGGGGCTCGATTCCAGGACCCCGGGATCATGACCTGAGCAGAAGGCAGACGCTTAACGACTGAGCCATCCAGGCGCCCCAAAAGCCTAAAGACTTCTTACAGGGTGTCTGGGTACCCCGAGAGTGAAGGTTCCAAAAGACCAAGATGTAAACTTCCATGTTCCTTCTGATCTAACTTTGCAAATCACACAGCATCACTTTTGCAACATTTGATTGGTGACCAGTGAGTACCACAGGGCCCACCCAGATAAAAAAAAGAGGACTGCACAAAGGCATGAATACCAGGAGGTGGGGTAAATAGTAGATTAAATTGTGTCTCCCAAGAAAAGATATGTCCAAGTCCTAGCCCTCAGTCCCTGTAAATGTGACTATTGGGAAATAGAGTTTTTGCATATGTAATGAAGTTAAGGATCTCGAGATTACATCATCCTAGGAGAGGGAAATCTGACACACTTTAATGAAGTCACAGAGACACAAAAGGAAGGGCTACAACAGGTCAGGTTGAAAGTCAAGATGTCTGCATCACCAATTTCAAAAGTTTCTTACTGAATTAAAGAAACCCACTGATGCACATGAACTGAACATCATGACCAAAAGGCTCTATGGAAAAATGATGCATCAGTTTCTTCAGGACTTGGATAACGTTAACAAACCTAACCTAGCCAGTGTGGAATCTGTTGATTATGTAAACGCTGAAGAAAGAAGAGTTAATTCCTGGGTGGAAAGGCAAACAAATGAAGAACATCAAGGATTACTTTCCAATGGCTCTGCTAGCAGCTCTGTTGTACTGGTTCCGATGAACAAGTCTATTTCAAAGGGCAGTGGGATCAGGATTTTGATAAAGAACATACTGAAGAAGGAGAATTTTGGCTGAACAAGAATATGAGCAAATCTAAGCAGATGATGAAACAAAGCAAGGTCTTTAGTTTTGCCTTCCTGAAGGATGTACAAGCCAAGATCCTGGAATACCATAAAAAGGCAAGCACGACTTCGCTGATCTAAGCAGGATTGATCATGCAGATCTCAGCAGGATGCAGGATTTTGCTGCTGCCAAATGAAGTAAGTGGTCCGCAGAAGCTTGAAGATAAACTCGCCACTAAAAAATTGATAACCTGGGCAACTCACAGAATATGAGCAAGAGAGATGTAGATTTGTACTTCCCGCCGTTCAAAGTGGAAGAGCTCTGATGTCAAGGCCATGCTGGGAGCCATGGGAATAGCGGATACGTTCAGTCAACAGGGCATGACCAGGAGCCAGGGGGCTAAGGTGTCTAAAATCTTACACAAGTCCCTTGTGGAAGTGACTGAGCAGGGCACAGAGTCTGCAGCTGACACTGGCATGGAAACTTCCAACATCATTGCCAATTTATGAAAATTTCCATTGTGATCACCCTTCTGTTCTTCAATCACATTCAAACCAACAGCATCTTTTTCTTTGGCAGAGCCTCTTCTCCCTAGATGCTATCAGCCAGTCAACTACTTTCGGTAAAATCTCACAGAGTTGTTCCAGTAAATTGATTGCTAGAAATAAATAGGTTCTATTTGATTTGTTTTCCTTTCTAAACACCAGTTTATAACAGAGAATTTAATAGTTGAAATGGCATGTCTGCCTATTTCTCTCTCCACACACGTAAACCTACACTTTACCCACTAAAATTCCCTTTAAAAAAAAAATTCCCTTCAGGGGCACCTGGGCAGCTCAGTCGCTTAAGCGTCTGACTCTTAATTTTGGCTCCGGTCATGATCTCAGGATCATAAGCTCCAACTCTGCGTCAGGTTCCGCATCAGGCTCCACCCTGTACATGGAGCCTCGGTAAGGTTCTCTCTTTTCCTCTCCCTCTGCCCCCCCACCCCCATGCACATTCTCTCCCTAAAAAAAATAAATAAAAATAAATCCCTTTGGACAAAACATGCAGCTTCAGGAATGGACAAAGGAATATTTCAATACTGCATCTTCTGAAGTTGAAATATCGTTTATGAACTGTTTTACATTAATGAAACCAAATTACACCTGCTCTTCAAACTTATTAACCCAGACACCTCCATTTCTTTGAATTCAGGTAATATCTGGGACTCATATATGTATCTCTTTTATAAAACATATTATCAGTAAACCAATGACTTAAATTAAAAAAAGAATACTAGCACATCTTTTATCTGTTTGTGCCACTTTCCTTTTGCCTGAAATTATTTTCCCCCAGATTTTCATATGACTGACTTCTTATTCAAATTTCAGACCTGAATATACCTTCACATATCGCTTTTGCTGTCTTTAAGCTTTTAATTTTTGCTAATCTTGCATTTCTTATCTATAGCCTTTCAGACATAATATTTACAGATTGTCTTTTATAACATACAAACACAAAAGTGAGAAATGGAACTGTTACCTGTTTAACCTCATTCTCCATTGATGGTTTATCTCCACTACTAAATTAGACAAAATGTTCTACTTGAAATCAGAGTAGCCTTGAATCATTTTTTGTTACTTTTTCTGTTTTAAATTTATCCCTTTAAAATCACTTAGCAGAGAGCTTTTTTTTTTAAAGATTTTTTTCATTCATTTATTTAACAGACAACGAGAGAGGGAACACAAGCAGGGGGAGTAGGAGAGGGCAAAGCAGCCTCCCCGCTGAGCAGGGAGCCCGATGCGGGGCTTGATCCCAGGACCCTGGGATCATGACCTGAGCCGAAGGCAGATGCTTAACTGCTGAGCCACCCAGGTGCCCCAGCAGAGTGCTCCTTATGCTGCTGCAACTTCAGCTCCTATGTTCTGGCCCTTTTATTACATATCAGCTTTATTTATGATTATAGACTCATAATTTCATTAAACATACAACAATGAAAGAGCCTTTTATTTTTCTTGGTCACAGTATCATAAATGGCCGAGGGATAAAACTTTTTCTCAATGTGTGGAAACACTTTAGTAAAGCTAAATGAGGTAATGGTTAGAGGGGGTAGGGGAAAGAGAATTATCAAGTGCTATATGATGCCATTAAGATGAGAAAACTTGTATTATCATGCTCAGCATTATTTTATGACTATTAAGAACTCCAAGGTGAAAGTCACATTCCTCCCTGGTTGTGGGCCCTTCTACTTCATCAACTTATGCCTCATGTAATTTTTTCAGATTTGGTCAGAGCTTCCACGTAGGTAGTAAGCAATGTGTTCATGCAGTGCTAATACTACAATAGTTTACACTGATATCTGCCCTCTCCCAAACATACACCTCTTGGTCAATATGACTTTTAAGATTTCTTTGATGTTATTAAGTTTCACAAGGGTCCACCAGAGTTTCCTGCACATCAAGGATGTACAGTCACTAAATATTATGGAGTGATTGAGTCTTATATAGGGAAAAGATCACTGTTTATTTGCTGAGAAATCCTTGGGTCTCTTTTCAAAATTCTTTTCATAGTAAGTGTCTTTTACCATATGATGCACTAGGGAATGCACAAAGAATACTGAAATCATTTATTCAACAAACAAGGGACGCCTGGGTGGCTCAGTCGGTTAAGCATCTGACTCTTGATTTTGGCTCAGGTCATGATCTCAGGGTCATGGGATCAAGCCTTGTGTCAGGCTCTGCGCTCGATGGGGAGTCTGCTTGAGATTCTCTTTCTCCTTTTGCTCATTCCCCCCTTCTCTTCCCCCCCCCTTCTAAAAAAATGAATAACCGGGCGCCTGGGTGGCTCAGATGGTTAAGCGTCTGCCTTCGGCTCGGGTCATGATCCCAGAGTCCTGGGATCGAGCCCCGCATCGGGCTCCCTGCTCAGCGGGAAGCCTGCTTCTCCCTCTGCCTCTGCCTCTCTCTCTCTCTCTGACTCTCATGAATAAATAAATAAAACATTAAAAAAATAAAAATAAAAAAATGAATAACCTGTTTTTGAACAACTTCAGTGATGAGGAACTTAATACCACCCAAGACCGCCCCCTCTGTTTCTAAACACCTATTACTATTAGATGCACCTGAATCTGCTTTTCTGTTCATCTGTCCACTATCCTCAGAGGCTCTGCAGAACAGCTCTGGGATCCTCCACATGACAACTTTTCATACATTGAAGGCTGTCATGATATCTCCCATGTCTTTGTTCTCTAGGCCGGATGTCTCCAGTCCTTTCAATAATCCTTCAAATGATAGTTTTAATCGATCCCAGCTGCCCTCTTCAAAACATGCTCCAGTTACTCAATGTGCCTTTTAAAATGTGATCCTCAGAACTGTACAAAATGTTCTGGGTGTGGTGTGATCAGGGCAGAGTGCAGGCAGAAGCACTGTCTCTTTTATTTTGCCCATCACAATGCTACTAAAGTATACCACATTAACTCTTTACAGTCACATTAAACTGTTGAATCCTATTAAGACTGTAACAATTCCAAGATAGAGAGCTCAGAAATAAACCTATACTTATAATTATGGTCAATTAATCTACGAGAAAGAAGGCAAGAATATACAATCCTTGTATATGCAAGAATATACAAGTCTTTTTAATAAATGGTGTTGGGAAAACTGGACAGCTACATGTAAAAGAATGAAATTGGACCCCTTTCTCACACCATATACAAAAATAAACTCAAAATGGATTAAACCTAAATGTAAGACCTGAAACCATAAAAATCCTAGAAGAGAACACAGGCAATAATTTCTCTAACATTAGCTGTAACCACATTTTTCTAGATATGTCTCCTGAGGCAAGGGAAATAAAAGAAAAAATAAACTATTGGGACTACATCAAAATAAAAAGTTTTTCTGCACAGCAAAAGAAAAAATCAACAAAACAAAAGGCAAATGAATAAATGAAAGTTTGCACAAAGTACAAAGGTAACTCAGATGATGGAAAATGATTATCCATGCTGAGTTGGGGAGGGAGGAGAAAATAGTAAAGGATGGCATATGTAGGGGATGGAAAACAAGTTCAAAGGGAGAACATGAGCTAAAGCCTGGAGTCATGAAGCTGTGTGTATTTAGAAAACTTGCCAGTTCATTACTGTCAGAATGTAAAATATTTTGCAATGAGAGATTACAAGGCTAGAATGTAGGCAGACACTAAATTATAGAGAGTTCTGAGGAGTCAGATTTATCCTGTGATAGGAAATCAGTGAAGACTTTTAAGTGAGGCTGAGGGAGATAATTAGGATTGCATTTTACAAGGACCACTGCAATATGGCAGATGGATTGGGGTGTGCAGAAATGGTGGCAGAGAGACCAGTTAAGATGTGATTACAACAGGGGTGCCTGGGTGGCTCAGTCAGTTAAGCGTCTGCCTTTGGCTCAGGTCATGATCCCAGGGTGCTGGGATCGAGTCCCGCATCGGGCTCCCTGCTCGGCGGGAAGCCTGCTTCTCCCTCTCCCACTCCCCCTGCTTGTGTTCCCTCTCTCGCTGTGTCTCTGTCAAATAAATAAACAAAATCTTTAAAAAAAAAAAAAAAGATGTGATTACAACAGTCTATATGAGAGAAAAGATGAAGGCCTAAACTAAGGCAGTGAAAATCAGAATTGAGAACAGAGCTTCTCCCTCTCCCTCTGCCCCTCCCTCTGCTCATGCTCTCTCTCTCTCAAATAAAATCTTAAAAAAATAAAGGAGATCCTCCTCCAGCCCCCCATCCTGCCCCTGTTGCTTTCTAGCTAATCTCCCTAATTGATTTCCCCTGCAGCTTTACCAGAAGCTAAATAATTTCATTTACTTGTTCCTTATCTGATTTGCTTCATAAGAATATGAGCTCAACAGAAGAACAGACTTACGCCAGTGTTACGTCCACCACCAAACGTTTAGCACCTAGAGCAGTGACTAAACAAATAGCACATGCTCAAAACATTATTTGTTGAAAGAGTGAATGGAAGCCACGGTGAGAGAAAGCATGGTATTTGGGGGGGAACTTGAAAGGGTTGAGCATGGCTGGCTGGATATAAGTTTGTGATCAGAGTTGAGGCTGGAGAAGGAAAAAGCCATGACATTAGAGGGTCACATGCTGTGACAAGAAACTTGTATTTTATCCTGAAGGCAACAGGAAGCCCTGAAAGATTTTAAGTAAGAGATGGCACTACTAGATTCGATTTTGTGGAAAATCATCCTGGAGGAGACGGTAAGTGGAAGGGAGAGGAGTTACAGTGCAGGCAGGCAGATTAGTCAGGAAGGCACCACAGTGATGCATGGAAGAAATAAAGGAGTATGAGGGTGTAAATTAACGTATAGGCAATGTGAATGAAGAGAGCATGTCGACTTCCAAATATGCCTCTTGGATAACTCATTTTTAAATAGGAACCTGTAGAAAATGCCTTCAAAGTTATTCTCACATTGCACTTGGGTTTTTTTTTCTTAATTAGGTTTAGTCTCCTCTTTACAGATAGGGAATTCTGTTCAGAGGGAAGTAAATGGATTTAGGAAGTGATTTCCACATATGGCCAGTTATTAGGATCACCTTGAGGATTTATAAAATAATTTAAGGAGGGATGGAAAAGAATGAAGAGCTTGGTAGATATAATAATTCACAGACACCTGTGAGACATTCAAAGCAGGCTCTTGGGCATGGCAACCTAGAACCGGAGAAGTTTTTTGTTTTGTTTTGTTTAAAGTAAGCTCTACACCCAAGGTTAGCCTTGAACTCACAACTCCAAGATGAAGAGTCACACACTTTATTGACTGAGTCAGCCAGGCACCCCTGTGAGGTCTAAACTAGATAAAGATTTTGGAATAAGGGCAAACAGAAGCCATATGCGTGGATTAGATCATCTACTGAGAAAGTAAAGGGAACCTAGAGCAGAATCTTGGTGAATGTTGACATTTAAGGGAAGGGAGAAACCAAGAAAGAAGACCAAGTAGGAGTGGCTAGAAGAGGGAAGAAGAAAATCACTGAGAAGAGAGTCCCAAGAGACTGGAGTCATCAAAGGTATCAAAGCCACAAAGACCTCTTCAGGCTAGGTTACGGATGTTCTGAAGATATTACCTAAACTTCAATGATTATCAAACTCCCTGAAGTAGCCTTCTTAAAATATACAGCATCAAATTTTCTGGGATGAGCCTATGACTCTGTATTTCTGAAAAGCCTCCTGGGTGATTCTGATATGTAGTTGGGTTTGAGAACCATTAATTTAGATGACTTGCCTAATCCAGTAACAGAGAAATTTATTTAAAAGCACTGGAAAGATACCCAAAAAAGAAAAATCTAGGCAGAATGTCAGAATACTTTCGATAGCTTAATGTTATAATCTCTCCTTGGAAAGAACTAAGGTAAGTCCCTAACTTGCCACAGTTACGCATTTTAGAATGACGCCACCATAAGAATAAAGTAATGTCCACAGTAGAGAATATGTCATTTTCAAATACTACTTAAAAATGTTAAAAGGTGGTAAAGAACATAAAGAGCTAGAATTAAATAATTTATTACAAAGAAGCTTTTCCCATAAATCTGTTTCATCAACATACATGACACTTCAGGATATTCGTTAACTGGAGTAAGGAAAACTTAAAATTAATGTGAAAAACAAGAATGAGATTCAGGTAACAACTTGTGATTCTGTGCCCTAAAGAAACCTTGTTCACAATAACAGGAATGTTGATTAAACAACTGACCAGAATAGCGAGTTGAAACTAAACCTTCCTTTCATTCCTCCAAATACAAGGAGGAAAAGAACTGTAACACGCTTACTTTACAAATCCTTCCGATCTCACAATTGGCCTGGGTGATTAATCAATCAAGAAAGTCTTTAATTGCTTTTTCTACTCCTAAGTAACTAAATATAAATCACCGATCAACAATGAATAAAGTAAAAGTGGAATTCTAATAATTCCATCCAATTCCTTTTAACATATATTATTCTGAGAATCAAGTGTCCTTCTCCTCGCTAAGTAAATGAGATTTTCCTCTAAGGCACAAGTGCATTTTTCACAGATTCTGGAACTCGACTTGCATAGTAGTCATAATTGCGCAGCGTGGCAAGGACGCCTGCAGAGTTCATGTGCTTCACCTCCTTGTTATACTGAAGGGCATTTCCATGGATATCAGTTAGCTTGCCTACAGAAGAAACATCAATACAACATTAGCAGCTCGCCAGATGGTTATGTTTCTAGTTATTTTGAAACGCCTCTTACTTCCCCATGCTATAATATAAATTAATTCTGGCTAAGATAGGAAAAATAATGAGCGACTGTAAAGGTTTAAGTTTTAATTCCCTTGAACTTAAACTATAGAACAATTTTGACTAACTGAAAGAGAAAATTATTTTTTCTCCCTGATTAAAATTAATTTCATTTGGCATTTTTAATTCATATTTCTTGGCATCAATTAATTTCCCTTTTCCTGAGGTGATTACTTTTCCTGTTGGTTCTACTCCATCACTACCATTCCCATTTTCAAAAGTGTTTTCTTCATTCTACCACTGACTATTAACACTTTATTTAGTAAGAGTTTAAGTGAAATATGCTCATCAAATATAATTGTGTTACATTACAGTTTCATTTAGCATCCTAATGAAATGGGATTGTGATGAATTTAACTCTCTTGTCATGTAATATGCTGATGAGATATGATATGGATAATATATTAGGAGAAAGGGTAGAACAAAAATCAAGTGCTTTGTTTAAGAGAAGTAAACTGTTGTCTTATGGAACTTGAAAAATCATCTTACTATGCATATATTCGTAATATTTTTTCAGTCAGATTAAAAAAAATTCTAACTCCATGATCTTAAGCACTAGTACTGAAACATTTACCAGTATTGGCTTAAATGAAACTAAGTGAGGTGAAGACAATGGTGATGAACATTTTACTTTTCTGGAGAAAAAAAAAAAAACCCTAGAAGCATTAAAGCCACAAATCAATAAGGGTTTAATTAAACCAACTATATGTAGCTTGAAATCCAAAAGATAAATAACTAAAGAAAATGAATTTGCCGAAAAATCGACGGTCTCACTTCTGAAATGCAGGGGTTGGACCAGCTAATCTCTAGGATTCCTTCGAACTTTTATATCCTCAGAACCTAGGTAAAGTAATACTGAAAGATTCTGTCGTAGCATAATATAAAAACTATAACACCTGTAATTCCCCAAAATAAAAGGGACTGACCTCCCACAGCATGTAAAAT
Source organism: Neomonachus schauinslandi (assembly GCF_002201575.2). Classification (NCBI taxonomy): domain Eukaryota; kingdom Metazoa; phylum Chordata; class Mammalia; order Carnivora; family Phocidae; genus Neomonachus; species Neomonachus schauinslandi. Next base: position 11,905,928 of record NC_058408.1, on the reverse strand, counting down.
GACTTCTGGAGCACAAGTATCCCACTTCTTACATCCAGGACTCGCAAATACATACGCAGAGGCTTTGCCTTCAATCAGCTGAATAATCTGTAGGGTTGGAGATAATAATTATCCCCAGGCCATGAAAAGATTGAAGAATAAGAGAAATCACTTGTTTCTATCAAGTATATTTCATCCATTCCTCTGTCAGACTCAACTTAGGTGAAGGCTTTTAGCAGGTTGAAAGGACAAGAGTATTATGGAGAAATATACAGAATACTATAGAATATAGAATCATATAGTGACCTGAGGGGGGGGGGGAGTGGTTAAATAAGCCACAAGGAGGAGATCGGAATAGTCTTCATAGTCCTACTTAGATAAAGTTTTCTTTTTATTATGTTGGTTTTTTTCTTACTGTAAAAGCAATATATGGTATATTGTAGAAAAATTGAAGATTTTTAATCTTGTAGATTATATAAAGGATAGAGGAACATCAAGTAGTGCACTAATGTATAAACTGCAGTAAGTCCTAACACATATGTAATGTTGACTAGGCTAACAAGTAGTTTCTTAAGTCTTTGGAGTCCTACTACATATTATTCTTTCTACTACTAAAATATTAATTTGTAAATTGTCATCTTAATAACTCCTATAATTCTCAAACAAAACTGAGGTCACTGATAGAAACTGCATGACTCTAAAAAGTAACCTGCTATCAGGCTTTCATGAGTCATTTACTTATTTTTTGGTTATACTCTGAAATAATCAGTACTGTAAAATTCAGACTTCAAATATTCAGATGAAGAGAGCAGACTGAAAGGAGGAGGAAAATCTCAGTGAATGCAATGTAACCAATTACTCTTTTTAGTACTCTTCAGAAACACCATCAAACGATTAAAACTTGCTGTAGACTTTTATATAAAAGGTTTTTCTTTCATTTAACAAATGTGTGTCAAGTCTTACTATGTACCAAGAACTATTTCGGGTATATTTTCTTAAGGGAAGAAGGGCTGTAGCCTTCATTAGACTCTTCAAGAAGTCCTCAACATAAAAAAAGTTAGTAACTGCCCAACAAGGTCTTTTTATAGGAGAAAAGGTGGGGAATGTGTAGGATGGGGATTTTTTTCCTAAGGAGAATGGTGTCCCTTGGGAATAAAAGACATAATGGGACTTTTGCAGTTATAAAAGTAAGGGCTAAGAGAAATCACGCCTGTCACTATTTATATTTAGTGAATACCAAGAATACATTTTTTACTTTGAAATGTTTTTGGTTCCCCCCTGCAAAATACTGTTATTTTTAAACTCCCATTTTCATCCTCTTACCAGTAAATGCTTTTGGAAAATTTAAAAATAGTTGATTATTGCCTCCAAAGGGTAGGTGAAGAAAAATGAATTCCACTCAGTTCAGTAAGTATTTACTATTTGCCTTCCCCGGGCCGGGCATACAAGTGTGAAATGCACGTGCATCGGGGACTACAGCTGATCCAGTATCACCAGGGTGTGAGTTGGGGGATGGCATGAGATAAGGCTGGGGTGTGTTCAAGAGCCAAAATATAGGGGAATTTACACCCATTCTCACAGGCTTTGATTTTGAATTGTTGTGCAGGGAGTTATCCAAGGATTTGGGGCAAGGAAGTGATATACAGTAAGTTTTGCATTTTTAACTGCTTTATGAGGACTGGGACTGAACAGACAGACCACTTGGAAGCTACTGGAAAGTCTGGGTGAGGGATGATGAATTGAAACCTATTAGGGTGGGGGCAGTTGAGATGGACAAGAGGAGACATCAGGAAGGAATTAAGAAGATACAGATATGATATGAGGAAGGAAGGAGTCTAGGGTGACTTTCAGGAGTCTGGCAGGAGTAATTAGGAAAATGGTAGTGCCATTAAGCAGATAGGAAATAGGAGGAATGCATGTAGGGGCAGGAAGAAAAAAGGAAGAGATCCAATTGGGCATGCTGAATTTGAGATATCAGAAATATGTCATCATTATGATATCCAGGGGGCAATCAGATGAGAAGAGATCAGGGCTAGGGATGCAGATCCAACTGTGTTCCGTTTCACAATTTTCTCAGGAGGATGGAAGCCTAGGTGAAAGAATGGGGGAAGTATCCAGGAAGGGGAGGCAGGCCCATCCTTAGGGTCCGCAGAAGAAAGGTCTAGGAAGTAACCCAAGAGGGTCCTCGAGAATATGAGGCCTGGCAAGAGGCACAAGATCTTCTCCTAATGACTTCTATTAGCACAGAATTCTCTCAGATAAAAAGACTTGAACCATAACATTTTTAAAAAATTCAAATGTTGCTGAAATGTGCTTTCAATGGTCAATTACAACCTCGAATTCCTTCTCCCCAGCTCTTATTTCACATTTTGGGAAATGCAGATGTGTTCATACCTTATTTCCTGCTCCTCCCACTCGCAGCACGTCATTGGGGTTCATGGCCGTGACACAGTCAGTCACCAACTTGTTGTTATGGGAGCGGGTCGTTGTGATGATGTGTTTCCCAGCAGGCACCTCTTTCAGCTGAAACCCAAAGGCACCTAAACCTAAAACTCCCCAGATCGTCCTCCCCAACACAGCATCTGGTCCTGCCTATGTAAGTGAGTGAAACAACAGCAAAGTTTGTAAGCATCTGGAGAAAAATGTCAGCCATACATAGAATATCACTTTAGGTTAGCACCATGATTTTTTTTTTTTAAATAAAAATATGACCGTGTAATGTAATAAAGAACAAGAACAATATCATCCACCATGAAATTTTCCTGAGATAATCAACTGAGTATTCTCTTGTTGTTTGGGTTAATAACTGGGTTTGAGAGCTACTGAAGGGAACTTATGGTTATTCCTTAAAGTCCTCAGGAAAGGAAACATCATATACTGATTCCCGTCTCTCTTTGAATCAGCCACTGATCTCATTATCGTTTTTGAAAACAGCTGTTTGCAAAAGGTACCGAAGTCTCCAGGAAATGAAACACCATGTATTGATTACTACTTTTCACTATCCAAGGAACAAGGATCTTGTTACTATGGGAACAGATAATGGCAATAATGTATTTTGCTGCCATAGAGACGGCAACTGAATAGGGTGATACTGAAGAGTAGCCATGGATAACAGGGTCAGGGTGAAAGATTTTACTAACAATTGTGGTGGTAAAAGGGCAATGACAATGCAACCTTAGCATCTGTATTTTCCTTTGCAGTGTTCAAAGAATTTTCCAAAACATTGTTATAACTCTACAGTTCATATAGAAAAACATAACCTGATGCATAAAATGATTAACAGAGTCATCGAAACACCATTCTATTAATATAGTAAACATATATTGTAGACATACAGACATTTACTGAATACTAAGCAAGTACCAGGCATCATACTAAGTGCCTTACATGTATTATCTCATTTAATCCCCAAATAACTCCATGAAGTACGTATTATCATCCTTGTTTTCCAGATGAGAAAAATGAGATTTGGAGTCATTGAAGTAATCTGCCTAAGGACTCCAGGAAGATCATAACCAAACTCAGGCTCATCTGTATTCAAAACCAATATTCTTCATCACTAAACTATACTGCCCCATTTTCCTTGTTAAAATGCTTTCAAACAGGGGCGCCTGGGTGTGAAATGCACGTGCATCGGGGACTACAGCTGATCCAGTATCACCAGGGTGTGAGTTGCTTTCAAACCTGAGCCATAGGTCATGATCCCAGGGTGCTGGGATCGAGTCCCACATTGGGCTCCCTGCTCAGTGGAGAGTCTGCTTCTCCCACTGCTCCACCTTCCCACTTTTGTGGATTCACTCTCACATGCTCTCTCTCGTAAAAATAAATAAATAAAATATTTTAAAAAATAAAATGCTTTCAAACACATCATCCTTTTTGCCCACTAACAGTACCCTGGCTGCTGCAGCAGTGAAATATGCTTATGTTGCAGGACTCTGACATAGGGAGGGTGTTTATTACGGAGTACCCTTAGCAGGGAGGGAAGCACGAGTGGGCAGAGGGAGACACAGAGCTTCATGCAGATCCACCAACAGTCTCAGCTGGCCCAATGGGGAGCTCTGAAGCTAGAATGGCCCTTCAGGGTTATAAAAATCAGAAGGAAATACCAGGCACTTATACTCATGCAATAACCAGTCACTGGAAATGGACTGCCTTGAGAAAGGGCACACCATGGGGCCTTGCAGCTCTTTACAGGTGAGGCAATCCTTGAAGAGGCGGACAGCTGAAGGCTGTCTGCTCACAGCTCGCCCTGCAATGGGGCAAGAGAGGAACCAAAGAACAAGCACTGGGCGTTCAACATATGTTCATGTGCTTCCTGTGTTCACCATCGAGTCTACACTACAGGAGAGTCTTAGAACCTGAAAAGTACAGACAGGCTCTGGTGACCATCGGGCTTTCTCTTGATTGCTGAGATACAGGTCATGCTTTCAAGGAACCTATTTATTAATTCAGCTCTCCAGTTATTCTGAAAAGGAAAGGAAAGCATACTAAAGAGTGGACACAGGTATTCTGGTTCCTAAGATGTCACAGTCCCTCCGTAAATGAGTATGTACACAAAGAAGATGTGACCAGGGGATTTGGCACCGTGGTGAGGGAAATGCAACCCCATAAGGCCGCCAGCCAGCCTTCTGCTGTGCTCCTCATCTCTCTGTCTCTCTCCTTCAGAGCACCACACCAACTTTCTTGGGGGTGATAAACGCTAACACTGTCATCTTATTTCATAATGGTTAATTACGATTCATAGTGGTTAAGAAGCTATCTCCGACATATAGACAGATTAGGTTTCCTTGCACTAAGCCACACTGTTTCTTTTAAGTGCCTACCAGCTTCAATATCTGTTAGAACACTAACGTTTGAATTGTTAGAAGTCTTTCATCTGGCTCAAAAAAGCACTATAGAGTATTTGCTAAGGGCCTGGACCTCGTTTCTTTCTTTCTTCTTTTTTTTTTTTAAAGATTTTATTTATTCATTCATTCAGAAAGAGAGAAAGCAAGCAAGTGCGGGGGAGTGGCAGAGGGAGAGGGAGAGAAAGAATCCCAAGCAGACTCTGCACTGAGTGCGGAGCCCGACTTGGGGCTCAATCTCAGGACCCCGAGATCATGACCTGAGCTGAAATCAAGAGTCAGACACTTAATCCACTGAGCCACCCAGGCACCCCTGGACCTGGGTTTCAATCTCCAGATCTGTCAATGACAAACTGAGTGGTCTGGCGGCAAGTTACTTGCCTCCATTTCCTCTTCTTTAAAACGGGAACAAAGTTTCCTTAAAGGACTGTGGTGTGTATTAAATGAGATAATGCATGTGAATCCCTTGAGTCTGGCAGCACACAGTAGCTCATGACAAATTGTAGCTATTATTATCATACTGATGATTACTTAAAATTGAATCTCCAGCCTTGAATACCATCAACAGAACTGGGCAACTTTTCCACTTGTCGCAACAAATTCTAAGGCATAAAAGAGTAGAGGACGAGAGGAAAAAGAGAGTGCAGAGGAACTGTGGTCAAGGGAGAGGCAGCAATGGGAGAAGCAAACAGGAGGAAGTGAGCTGGGACATGGGATGGACAATGGCCACCCAGGGTACCACAAGTCACCTGCCTCTTTTCTACCTACTAGTGGGGCCAAAACCCTAGCTATTTTTCTCATCTTTGCTTCATTCCTGTGTTCCCTTAACTTCTGCTTTTCATTGTTCTGTGGAAAATGAATACGATGTTTCTAATCTCAGAAAGAAGTGATGGAAAGTATTAATAACCCCTAAGCACTGTGATCTGATGAAAAGTGCCATGCATTACAACATTATCTATGAACTAAATGCCCCTCTTTTAAGTAATAGTATTAACTTACTTTAAAGTTTACATAAAAACCACAAACTTGTGTCTGCATATAATGCTATATAAATGTTAAAGTCATATTAAAAGAATTCACGACACTTAAGCAATTCAATATGGGAGACTTTCCTAATAATGCACTATTTTTGCTAAATGATTTCAAGAAGCACAGGATTATAAATAAAAAGTTATAATCATACACATGAAAAACAAATTTATCTTAGAAGCAGAGATTAAGGGCGCCTGGGTGGCTCGGTCATTGGGCATCTGCCTTTGGCTCGGGTCATGATCCCAGGGTCCTGGGATCGAGCCCCGCATGGGGCTCCCTGCTCGGCGGGAAGCCTGCTTTTCCCTCTCTCACTCCCCCTGCTTGTGTTCCCTCTCGCTCTCTTTCTGTCAAATAAATAAATAAATAAAATCTTTAAAAAAAAAAAAAAAGCAGAGATTAATCCTGCTCTTAACTCAAATTAGAAATTCAGTAGTAATAGTCCCCACTCTGGTTACTTTGATTCTCCAAAGTTCTATCAAGATCACACTAATGTAAATACCTCAAAAATTTTACTGCAACAATTTCCTTTAACATTTAATGCGATTTCATGGTATATTTCTGCTTTGGAATTACATTAGTCTCTTGCTTCTAAGGAAGACAGTTTGTTTGGAGTATAATAGAAAGTCAGAGCAGATTAGAGAGACAAAATAATTAGAACTGAGTGCAAGAGCATATCCAGTTCTGTTATCAATGCTGACTGCAATTTAGGCGCTATGTAGTATTACCTGGAAGACAACATGGCTAGCATCTTTTCTTGGTTGAAATGGTTCCTTTCTTCAATATGCTTCAAGAACCACCTGCAAATCAGGTGTCTCAATGACCAAGCTAATCAAGAACCATGTCAGTAATTCCCAAACTTCTGCATTTGAATCATGAGGCATACATAAAATATATATACATATATATACACACATAATACATACGGTGTGTCTGCGTACACACAGATACATACATATACATTCCTGGTATCAGTGCCCTGAGAGGTTCTGATTCAACAGGTCTGGGGTACGATCTGGGAAGCTGTATTTTGTAGACCTCCCCAATAATTGTACGGGCAATGAAGTGTAAACCACTGGGTTAGATAACATCAGGAATCATATAACACTCTACTTACTTATCTAATGAAATATTTTTGTATCATTTATAGTAATACCTGGTAGTTGTAATATGGCTGGTTAATAACTCCTGCTATAGCTTTTCCTTCATAAGCAATTCCAATAAGGACTGTCACATTGTCAAGAAGACCTGTGAAGAAGAAATGAGTATCAAGAAGATCAATGATATAACTTGCTCGTATTATGACTTATCATCGGCACATCAATGGCTCCAAGCTATTTTTGGAATAAAGGTAAGAAATCTGTAATGATTCATCCACGATCAGTCCTACTTCTGACAAAATGCATAAATTATAAGAGATGGCTGGCCAGAGACAGAAGTAGGATCTTTGGCCACTTAACTGAATCAACAGACACGGGCTCATTAGTACAGTCTGTACACCAACTGAATAAGCCAGCCATAACTCTGCAGCCATTGCTAGATTCCTGGGCCCCTCTGCCACCTTCCATGTCACTGCTGCCTGCTGGATCACTCTCTACTCCAGGATTATTGTCTAGACCTGCACTGCAAGTCTCTAAGGTAAGGTTTCTCAAAGTGCAGTCTACAGATTATCAAGCAGCATCGGAATTAACTGGCATAATTTTTTTTAAAGTAGGCTCCACACCCAACATGGGGCTCAAACTCACGACCCTGAGATCGAGAGTTGCATGTTCTACTGACTGAGCCAACCAGGCGCCCCTTAACTGGCATAATGTTAGTATTGATTCTCAGGGTCCTTCCCAGAGCCAGCGAATCAAAATCTCTGGAGGTGGGGGTCAAGATCTAAACAATCTATCTGGGTGTTCTTATACATACTAGGCTGTCTAGAGCTTCCCTATTTCTTAATGGATTATAGTGATATTTTACTGCATACACATACATATACATACACATGCAAACATACTGTGTGACTGACTCATTACAGATATGTCTCACCCAAGTAGAGTTTTTTCTAATGATTACGAGAAATCTTGTTTTTAAGTCATGAAGCTGAGAACCAATATAAGAAAACCTATGTAGATCTCGGTTTCAAAAATAAACCTCTAAGCTTATATATGCTCTGCTCCTAAAACCTAAAACTCTGGCTCTGAGCCTGGTCTTTTTACTTTAATGCTGCCAATTTTATTTTAATGTGTTGCTTTCTAATTTTTCTCATCTTAGGCAATTTCAGAAAGGAGAAATATTGTACCGTGTTCCCAAACTCATCTTTAAAGGTGAAGCTGTGAGTGAGAAAGCAGCTCACAGATGGCGAGGGCGGGGCGCGGGGAAGGGGGAGCGGGGGAGGGGGGAGCGGGGGAGGGGGTGGACCTGGCAGGGGAGGGCATGGTAGTAGAGCACAGCTGGGCTCTTCCTTGTTCTCTCCCCCAGTAGAGCTGGGGGTTCAGTGTAGTCCCTTTGGTAACCCTGGCATTGTGTTAGTTATTCCCACCTGCAGGACATTAGAATCACGGCACTGGTAGAGGGTCACAGGGTGGTATTTGAAGGGACTGAATTTTCTCCCTCTCTGTCTTGACAATCGCTGATAGACAATAATAGCGAGGATGAGCACAAATACAGCTTCAGGGCATAAACATAAAATATGATACTGGGTTGTCATGCAGCAGATGAAATATTAAGTGTTTCCAACTAAATATCATATACTAGACCTATTGCTATCAAAAACAAATACCAAAGAGATACCAACCTTCAGTGTATTCCTTGGTACCATCCAGAGGATCAACCCAGACCACAAGCTAAAAAAAGGGAAATATCCAAATTAAGCATACGACATTTAAAAAATAGGTTTAAGTAGATTAAAAACACCTTTTTTTCATTTTTGAAGTTATATTTTGAATTGCTTAAGCTAATATCAGTTTTGTGATAGTAAAAAACCTTATTGTTTCGTAATCCTGGGAAAAGTCCATTTAAATTAGAGAAAAGTCTGATCTAAGAATTTTAAATAGGAAATGCTTCACTCATCCATTTACTGTCACCTGAACACTAAACACAATGCTATGAACACACTGAGGTCTAGGTGGTGGTACAGGGAAAACTTTAAAGTGGCACCAAAAATGTTTTAAACAGTGTGTGGCTGCTACTCACTCTGACATATAAATGCTGATTTAAAAAAAAAATGACAGTCTAATTTTAACTTAAGGACACCGTTTATACCCAGCCAAGAAAAATGAACGGTTTATAAATTGACAGTAGACAGAAAAAGAAATCCCTTCTACTTAGGACTTCAACATGATTCAGGATATGCAGACCCACCAGAATTACAGTGCTAGGCATGAATCTGTGAATGAGGCTCACTTCTCCCAGAAGACACCACGTCTCACTGTTCTTGTGTCCTCCCTCCCTCAGAGCAAAGCGCCTTACTCAAAGTAGATACTGATGAATGTGTGTTAAATCAACCAAACCTCAACAACTAAAGAATTAGGATAGTTATCTGAAGCTACAGATTTAAACAACGTTATAAAGTAAGCGAGGTGAGTTTTATAGCTTTCCAAACATAAGGCAGCGACCTATCTCACCGCCTTCCAGCCTCAATTACCAACGAAAAGTTTTACTACCAAACCTACTAACAAATTAGATGTTCTCCCTAGAAGTATTTTTAGTAATAGTTTTAGAGTAGAGAAGAAACCGATAGGATGAGGAACAGAACCCTAAATTAACAGGTCACACATTCCCATATGGTCGCCTGACACTTCTGTGCTGGCCCTGAAAGATTTCAAGTTCCTAGGGGCCTCTATTTTATGTCTACCAGCTTTTCAACCTTACAGGCAAATTTTATTTACTAGAGCACAAACATGAAGGCTAACAAAGACTCAAGTAATCATATGGCTCATACGTCCTCTTCTTTAATAGCACTGTACTGGGATGGGCACGTCTGCTGCAGTATCTCCTCCCACTGACCATCTTCAATGAGCTCTTGGTCCACTTCTTCAAAAGGCAGATCCTAAAGCAAATAACACTGATGGTTACTGAAGTTGTCTGGCATTCACAGAGCACCCTTTGTTTTAGTAACAGAAGAAATGCAACATCAGAGTTCACTAGGCCTTCCTGTTTCCCATTTATGTTAAGAGCTTAACCTGAGTCAAAAAATAAAGCACACTGACTAAAATTGCAAAAATGACCACATATGGTCCATCAAAGTTGACTACAAAAAAAATTCCATCTTCATTATCCTGAACAGTTTTTCTAAAAAAATCTTAAGTGTTATAAACTTATTTAAATAAGTGGCTCTGCAGATGTCCATCGCCAGATGAATGGATAAAAAAGATGCAGTATAGGGGCGCCTGGGTGGCTCAGACGGTTAAGCGTCTGCCTTCGGCTCAGGTCATGATCCCAGGGTCCTGGGATCGAGCCCCGCATCGGGCTCCCTGCTCCTTGGGAGTCTGCTTCTCCCTCTGCTTCTCTCTCTCTCTCTCTCTGTCTCTCATGAATAAATAAATAAAATCTTAAAAAAAAAAAAAAAAAGATGCAGTATATACATATAATGGAATATTACTCAGTCATCAAAAAGAATGAAATCTCCCCATTTGTAATGATGTGAATGGAACTAGAGGGTATTATGCAAAGCAAAATAAGTCAATCAGAGAAAGACACTTATCATATGATCTCACTGATATGTGGAATTTAAGAAACAAAACAGGATAATAGGGGAAGGGAGGGAAAAATAAAACAAGATGAAATCAGAGAGGGAGACAAACCATAAGAGACTCTTAATCATAGGAAACAACCTGATGGTTGCTGGAGGGGAGGGAGTGGGGGGATGGGGTAACTGGGTGATGGACATTACAGAGGGCATGTCATGTAACGAACACAGGTTATTAATAAGACTGATGAATTACTGAACTCTACCTCTGAAATTAATATATTATATGTTAATTGAATTTAAATTAAAAAAATAATCAAAAACAAAAACAAACAAAAATTAAAAGAGTTCTGATTTCACTCTAGTTTCCATAGGGAACACTTAAATGGCTTTAAATGCCTAACCCGCCCTCAACAGGATTCAGTGTGTAATAATTCAAAATGAATTAATCATTAAAAACCTATCTGTAAGCATACGATTCCTGCCCCTTATTATCCTAAGCCCTTAATAAACACACTCTCAAAAATCAAAATAAATAAATAAATAAATAAATAAATAAGTGGTTCTGACATGAGATACTTCTCTCTCAATTACATGAGATGTGACTTCCTTCACTTTCAGTGTTACAGTCTTTGGACAAGTGTGCAAGGAAGCCTAATTAAAAAAAAAAACAAAAACCCAGAAACAACAAAATCCATTTTATTCCAAAGTTCTAGAACTCTGCCCATCTCATAGTTTGCATGCTGATTATTACAACAGGAACCCTATGTTCTGTGGTCAAGAATTGAGACATCTGCCTAGAAATGGACTGAAATATTTTATAATCAGACATTTCCTTCAAGTCCAAGGAATAGGCTAATTATTTTGGTGTTAAAACACCAGATGTAACACTTGAGATAGTAACAGTAGTATGGAAGTCATTAAAGTGGCAATTATAAATCCATATGGTAAACAGCTCCCATTAAAAAAATAGTGCATCCCTGACAAGTCTTACCTCTTCCCCTATGATTGTGAGCTTGGGGAATTTCCGTGCCAATGAAGAGCATATGCTCATTTGTGCCAATCGGTCAGCTTTGGTCTGCAGGTCTGTTGCACAGGTCTGCAACAAAGAATGTAAATTTTAGCAGAACCAATCTGAAATCAGTTGTTCTCTGATTCCTAATGCATGAGTGTCTTTGTCATTTAAGTTGCACTGTCTGTTTTTAGATTCCTGGAACTTAACACCAAATGAGTCAACTAGTTTCCTGGCTTGGTTTATCTCATGGGATTTATAGTGGTTAAAGTTTGGAAAGGAGCTTTTAGATTATTAGAACACTTTCTCCCCCATTTGAGAAATCCCCTTCATAAGATCTCTAGATCAATCTTTTGCTTAAAAAGATGGAGAGATAGGAAATTCATAACTTTCCAAGGCAATCAAAGCTAAAAACTATTTTTAATTGTTTGAAAGGTATTCCCAATTTGGGTCCTTCTATAACTTCTACTCACTAGTCTTCTACTAACCTACTTAACATATACTTTCCTAATAATTCAACAGGTCCTCAGGATGATAGAAAGAATTCCTATTTCTAAAATATAAAAACTATGAAAATGAACAGCAATAACATTTGATATATAGCATTCTCACTCAATCCTTACGTCAGATAGTCATTCCAGTAAAAGACAGTGGAAAATCTTGCAAATGACAGCCACAACCTCTTTTGTTAGTCTGCTTTCACAGAATTATGACATGCTGCAATTTATATACGCCTGGTTAGGTAGAGTTACAGAAGGTATTATTTTTTACAGTAAAAATTTTATAATACTTTTTAATGAAACAAGGAACGATCATGAAAATCAAAGACTTTTATGTTACACTGAAGTCTGCTGGTTACCTACATGCAAAGTACTAGTCTGCTGGAATTTAGGGCCACAAAGACAAGAGATTTTTGTTTTATTTCCTAAAGAATTGTGTCTGGCACACCATAGGTACTCTAGAAATATCTGCTGAAACTTCTTAAAAGAACTGTTAAATTTGAAGATGACTTCTGTATCAATCAAGTCTAGAGACTACTCTCTAGAGAAAAGCAGACACTTTGACAGCCATTAAGTATATGAGGAAAGCTATCCCAATTCTTTTCTTGTCCAGGATAATATTTCCTGCTCTTTCTACTGACATAGTGCCAGACTGAAACTGAATCATCTGAATCCTTTGTGTGACAAATTTAATTCTGCCCTGCCTCTTTTAAAATGAGGTGTCAACAAAGTGCCTGACCAATAGAGAGGACAGGGAGATTGTTACCTTTTTTATTATCTATTAGCTAGAAGTGCCTGATACAGAGGACAGGGTGATCATTACCTTTTTTATAATCTATTACCTAGAAGTGCCTGACCATACAGAGGACAGGGAGATTGTTACCTTTTTCATTATCTATTACCTAGAAGTGCCTGACCATACAGAGGACCGGAGATCTTTACCTTTTTCATTATCTATTACCTAGAAGTGCCTGACC
>NC_058408.1:11875977-11892902 GCF_002201575.2 Neomonachus schauinslandi | reverse complement strand
CCTTTTTCATTATCTATTACCTAGAAGTGCCTGACCATACAGAGGACAGGGAGATCGTTACCTTTTTTATCATCTATTACCTAGAAGTACGTGACAGGTACAGAGGACAGGGAGATTATTGCCAGTACAAAGGACAGGGAGATTATTACTACAAGTGTCTGACCAATACAGAGGACAGGGAGATTATTACTGTTTTTCCATTACTCCTTAGCTATAGGCTCCTGTTGGAGCACTCTGTCAGCTTCAGAGGGGTATTGATAAATTAACAGATTGACCAGTTCCTTCTTCTGGGTCCAATTACAAGAGTTGATGACCAGCTATCCTCCAAGCCAGGGAAAGCCAAATCCTAGAGTCCCACTGCTTAAAGCAGTTCATCTCAAAAATGGTGCATAAGAGGGGCGCCTGGGTGGCTCAGTCGTTAAGCGTCTGCCTTAGGCTCAGGTCATGATCCCAGGGTCCTGGGGTGGAGCCCCACATCGGGCTCCCTGCCCCGCGGGAAGCCTGCTTCTCCCTCTCCCACTCCCCCCTGCTTGTGTTCCCTCTCTTGCTGTGTCTCTGTCAAATAAATAAACAAAAAATCTTTAAAAAAAAAGGCCATAAGATTAGTAGCCTTCTGAAAGTCGCTGAATTACATTGTTGGTTTATCACTGAGCACATACGTTGTCAACTAAAACCTCTTTTTTAAACAAATATAAATTGGATTTACTTCTTATAACTTGAACACAAATATTTTGGGAACTTATAATTATTCCTGATATAATATCCTGTTGGATTTGGCCCTCTTTTCTTAGTGTTTGTAACTTTTTGAGTACTTTTTCTGTGATCCAATATATTAACTACTGTTTCCAGCCTCATTTTATTGATAAATTTGATAAGTATGATCTCTATATCCTCCTGTTCCACAACATTTTTGAGAAGATACATTCAATGAATTTTTAAAACTGTATTTAAGTTAAAGGTTAAAGAGAAAAGGACAGAGTTGGAAGCAGAGTCCTATGATCTGTCACCAATGATCTTTTCTTGGTTGATGTGAATCGTGAATTAAAATGTTTGGGTAACATTGTTCATCCACTTACGAATATACCTAACAGTGGTTCAAGATGGGGGATGGGAGATGTCATGTCCATATTTATCAATAGCTTGAATTTTTTTTGACAATGAAAAATGAAAATTTTTTTTCTGAAATCAAGATATATTGTATCTACTTCCTATACTATTAAGCCCATAAATCTATCAAAATTAGAAATGAGTTTTACTTAACTTGTTCTTGTGATTTTCATTCTATTTTTTTTAAGTTTTATTTATTTAAGTAATGTCTACACCCAGTGTGGGGCTTGAACTCATGACCCTGAGACCAAGAGTCGGTGCTCTTCTGAGTCAGCCAGGCACACCCCCTGATTTTTATTCTTATTTTTTTTTTCTAGTTGGGGGAGGCGGGGGTAGGGGCAAAGGGAGAGGGAGAGAATCAGAAGCAGGCTCCACATCCAGCACAGAGCCTGATGCGGGACTCAATCTCACAACCCTGAGGTCATGATCTGAGCTGAAATCAAGAGTCGGATGCTTAACTGACTAAACCACCCAGGCACCCCTATTCTTAATTTTTAAAAGCACTTACGTTAAATGTCCTATAATTAGCTCATCTGAACTTATTACTAAGTTGTTTTTTACTCATTTTTGGTCCTCATTTTTTTCTGCTGACAGCCTTAGATAGATGCCTGACTTAACTACAACTCTATTTATAAATCATTATAATGTTAATAGTTAATTATACCCTGTAATTTTCTCACTTGGACAAAATTATAATACAATCTTCTTTAAAGGTTATGATAAAAAGTCAATATATGGAAACTTACATTTAAAAATTGCAACATGAAATTATAACCAAATTGTGTAGAATAAATTATATTTTAAACTAGAACACATGCATAGTAGGATTTTCTTTTAAGAATCAACTATCACTAGGGACACCTGGCTGGCTCAGTCAGTAGAACATGCATGCAACTCCTCATTTCACCATTGTGAGCTCAAGCCCCATGCTGGGTGTAGAGCTTACCCAAAAAACAAAAACGAAAAGAATCAACTATCATGATAAACTATCTTTCTGATAATTTACCTAAGTTTTTTTCTTTTTTTACCTAAGTTTTTAATTATCATTCTAGGGGGAAAATAAAACAACAACCTTGTCTTGTGTTTCTTTCCCATGAAGAAGAAAAAAGTTTAAAGCTCTGACTATAAGGAATACTTATTTATATGCCAGATTTTACCAACATGTCAAGTTCACGAAGGACTCAATGACCTGTAAGAGATTACTTTAGGATATGAAGCTTGGTTATGGTGCTCTGGGGCTGGACAGCAGTCAGAAGGCCTAACCATAAAAGTTTTGGATGCAGGAACTCTGGAATCATTTTCAAAGCAGAAATGGAGCCTATTTGTACTAAGGGTCTAGCAATGTCCATAGGTGAAACATTAATTATTTCAACTACTGAAGTGTGTCCAGATTATTATATCCTTTAGCTAAAACGTGAAGGAACAAAAATAAAGTTGGTATGAAATGAGATGAGACTTTCAGTACCTTCTCCACAATACCCAGGTCTCCTTCAGCAATAACACGTCTGACTATGGTTCCTGCCTTTTGAGCAATAGAATATGCTGAGGCTACAAGCCGCATCAACACGGTGTGACTGGAAGCCATGATAAGCCCTAAGGGGAAATTAAGAGAAACATTGTTACTTTCAAAGCCAACTACTGGTTTCAGTCACTTGAATTCAATTCAACACATATTTACTGAGTAATTAACTGTACAGATCCTTTAATAAACTTTTGCTAAGAGACTTGGAAAAACCTCCATTTCAGCATTAACTCTCTCAATAAATTTTATAGTATTCATTCTTTCTGCAGATGGGACATTTTGAAGCATGGGGAAAACTGGCGCAGGCCTATGAGCACGTGAAAAGGTTTTATGTATGAGGTATACGTGCATATGTGCAAAGGCTGTGGAAATTCCATCAGGGGCTAAAAATGTAAGATATAACATCTGCCATGGATGAGCTAGTGTTTTGATGGATTGGGGGTAAAATATTGTAACCTGAAGTCTGTAACATAAAACTGGTAAGAGCCAAGAGAGGTATGAATAACATAAGGGATGGGGGTGTATGTACAGAATAATTAAAAAAAGGAGGGGTTGCATGGGATTACAGTTAGTTTCTAAAAACCAATGAATGTTCCATTAGAGATTAAATAAAATTTAATCTGCTGGCTATTTACTACCATCATCATCAGTTGCCAAATAAAGAGAATACGCAACACACCTAATTGGGGTGAAGACCAATCATCTGGACAAGTAATGAGTGTCAGAATAGCCCCTGGCCCAGTGGAAAATATGGGAAAAAGAGCCTTCGGCATAAAGTATATTCCTCTTTGAAAATACAAATTCAAACCCTGCAATTTTAGTGACTGTTCCGAGGCTGGGATGTACTACCCAAACTCCCTTCAGGGCTGAAGAACATTTCCCCAGCTGCTTGGAGTGCCACCAACAGATGGCTTTTAGCTGCCACCTTTCTTTGGGAATTTATCTGCTGAGAAGAGTCACTGCACCTGCAATGGGTCAACAGATGGGATGGGTTTAAAGGCCACTCCACACTCCAAGAGGGCTGCCACCCCAACTCTTCTGGGTCACCGTAGCTTCCGAATGCCCAGCTCGGTTGGCTGACTGAGGCCTTCGCTGAGACTGCATCGCGCCCAACTCGCCACTCCCCAAGGCATCACTACCTTCTTCACACTTCCCACAAGTGATCCCAAGAACACTCCCTAACAAACCTCTTGGACTTTTTCTGTCTCAGAGTGCTCACAGGGAACCAACTGATGACAAAAACTCTCGGCCCTCCAATCGAATCTGGTCAGCATTATTTCAACTCAACAAAGGAACACAATACAGAACAGAAGGGACATTACAAACCTCAATTCAGCAAGTCATTATTCTACCGCCAATTTCTTTTTTTTTCCTACTGCCAATTTCTGACTGCATATTTGATCTGATGTGCCTTTTAAGCTCTTTACATCTTTTTTCTCTCATCCGAATTCTAGTCACAGGGATTATGAACATTGAGACAATAAACAAGTGAAGTGTTTGAAACCCTTCAGAAGGAGAATTGAGTTGTGGCCAGTAGTTGTCCGGAATTAAGATGAAAATAAAATGAATTCTTATGTACTTAAATTCTCTTTATCTTATTACATCATAATCCGGCTAGATTCATTTTATTAGCAGGCTAGGTAAAAAAACTGCTTATGAAAATTACCAATACTCAAACAGAAAACAGGAGAAATAATTCAGCAAACATTTTGTTGACCTTACCTCTACTTCCTTATTATCCTTGATCAGCTACATATCTGATTTATTCCACAGTGGAAAAGGTAGTCTTCAGGCAACTAATCATGTACTACCCTACTATGCCTTAACTACTGAGGATATTTTAATATGTGTTGGAATGCTCATTCAGTCCCCGAGTTATATAAAATGTCATTGGTGAAAGGCAGATCATTTTCCCTCACTGTATGGTAGTGTTGTACCTTTTCACAGACATCACTTACATTTGAGCCAATTAAGCAATCATTCCAGGCTTGTCAGGCTTTGTATATGACTAAACCACTTCCTTTTATGTTTGCCACATCCACAGGATTTTCTTATAAAGACAACCTTTTAGGCTTGTTCTACTACATTCCTCATAAAATGCGTACTATATGAACTGCCATTTAAAGCTAACACCAGTTTCATAAGAATGTAACAGGTTTGAGGTAAAGCACAACAGTGATTTTTAAAGAGGTCCCGCAAATCACTTTTAGCTGGCAAATAAAATATTCCTACCAATTTCTCTGAAATACTTCAGTCCAAACATACTAAGTAATGAAATATTATTATCCCCTTGTCTACTATTTTTCTTACAAATTTTTTCAACAAATGAATACAATTTTGGCCCTTAGTAAAGAAAATGAATCTAATCATATTATCGAAACACACCTGGAAAAGAGGTTCCTGTTAGTCTTTTCAATTGTGCCCCCTCCCAGAACCCAAGTGAGAATCACCTTGATGACGGTATTGATGGGGAACCTGCAAGGCCGCTGCCGCCGCCGCCGCCACTGCCGCCAAAAAGCTACCTGCAAGTTGCTAACTTCCGTTTAGCAGCTCAGGTTATATACGCGGTACTTCCTTCTCTACCAGGTTTACATCTTCTGGGTCCTAAAGCACCACCTCTGAGAACACAGCTTCCTGACAGCTTACTCAAAAACAGGATAAGGCAACTAAAGGCACAGGCACGAGAGCCAACCGCCAGCGATCAAACCCTGGCTCTGGTATATGTTAGCCATATGAACTTGGGAAAGCCACTTAAATTCTCTGTGCCTCAATCTGTAAAATGGAGCTAATAATAGTATCTATAGCATGGGGTTGTTGTAAGTATTAAATGAGCAATGCAAGTAAAGGACTTGTAACGGTCCCTGGCACAAGGTAAGCACTAAATCACACTGGCTAACCATTACTGTGATATCTGTCCTCATTACTGGCTATCCTGCAGAGACAGCAGGGTAGTGTTCCGGGCAAAAAAATTCCTATGGCTTCTGCAACTTTATTTTGACCCTGAGGATGTAATATGATAACCAATACAACCCAGAATCACATTACAGATTCTTTTTCATAACATTCAGAGCTTGAGGCTTAAAGTAGTAATGAGAAAAGGTTGTATGCCACTTACGGCTATCAACCTAACATCCCATCCTTTAAGAAATCTTTACAGTAGCCAATAGGGCTAGTTCTGAAGGATTAAAAACAGGAATCAAATGATCCATTTCCTTTGACAGCCTGGGAAAGGTAATTTGAATTCAATATAAAGGTGGTGAGCACATGAGGATTAGGATCTAAAAAGGAATGATGGGGGTGCCTGGGTGGCTCAGTCAGTTAAGTGTCTGCCTTCGGCTCAGGTCATGATCCCAGGGTCCTGGGATTGAGCCCCACATTGGGCTTCCTGCTCAGAGGGAGCCTGCTTCTCCCTCTCCCTCTCCCTGACCCTGTCTGTTCTCTGTCTCTTTCTCAGACTCTCTCTCAAATGAATAAATAAAATCTTAAAAATGAATGACTGAGTTCCCAGTCAAAATACAAAGATTATATCTTTTGAAACCTAATCAAGTGATGCTAAGGTTCAAGGTCATCTGGAAAAATAAAAATATGAGCATAACAGAGCAAATTCTGAAAAAGAACTATGAGCCAAGATACTCTCCTTACCAGTTATCAAAATATGATATAAAACTATAGTAATTACACAGTTTAGTCCTGGGCAGAATTAAATCCCAGAAGTAGATCCAAACACACTAAGGTGGTATTTCAAATCACAAGGGAAAGTTAATTGTGCAAAAATGGTGGGAACAGTTGCCAATCTTTTTTAAAAAAATGTTGGAAACTTTTTGCATTCTTTGTATCAATTACATCCCAGATCAATGCATGATTTTAGAAGTAAAGAAAGAAACCGTAAAAGCATGAGAACAAAACCGTGTGAAATATTTTGTAGATTTGGTAAAGGACTTTTAAACATGAGAAAAACTAAGAATCTATAAAAGAATATATTGACAAATTTGACTGAATAAAAATTAAGATATCTATGTAATCAAATTACCACAAGCAAAGCAGATGATTGACAAAATGAGAAAAAAATTTTGTATCATGTACTAGACATCTGAGTTAATTTTGGTTATGTAAAGGGTTTTTACATTAATATGTTAAAGATGAATAATCTAGTAGAAAAATGAGCAAAGGACACAAATAGGCTATTCCTATTAAAACAATGGCCATTAATTACATGAAATGCTCAACTTCATTAATTATGAAAGAAATGCAGATTGAAACAGCAAAAGATGATTGTTCATGTGTAAGACTGGCATAGACAAAAATGCCCAGTGTTGGCTAGCCTGTGAGGGAACATCCTCCTGGGCACTGTGAGCAAGGATGCAAAGTGGTTAAAACCTCTTAGGATGATTTTGAAAAGCTTACTGAAAGTAAAATGTACACATCTTTGGAACTAGCAATTATATTTTCAGGGAAACCTGAATAAAGCAAGCAAGCCTACAAGCATGTAGGAGAGATAGTAGGAAAAATGTGTGCTATTTGAACGAAATTTAATTTCAGACATAAGGCAGTCTCTAAATTTGAGTGCACTAAAGAACCCACTGTCTTGGTTTGCCTTGTTAATTCTACAATAAATAGCAATGAAAAGACCCTGGAGGACGAAAATAAACGCACCGATCAACAATTAAATTGCTGACACTCAAGAATCTAGGTCCGAAATTGGAATATCTAGAGAGTCAATCTGACTCATGCAAACTTTCTTCTTTTTTAAACATAAATCCCTGTAATCTCCTTGTATTTGTGCAAAGGGGTGGAGTTAGGGGACCAATAAATGAGTCAGATCTGCCCAAGGTCTTGCCCTGACTCGCAGGGGAGAAACTTACTGTGACAAGCCTGGAACAAAGCTAGACGAAAGACACTTGAAGGGTAACAACAACAACAGAAAGCTATCAAGCAACAGGTCTCTCGTTGGGTGCAGTACCTGGCCGCCTTCCCGTCAATAGCTCGAACGTTGGTGGATGTAGGACAAACCTACCGCAGCTACTGAGCATGCGGAAAATTCAGCGCAGGCGCAGAACAGCTACTCCCACGACCGCCGGGGACTCCCGACCCGCCAGAAAACTCCATTTCCCCGTGTTTTCCCCTGAACTCTCTGGCCGTGTGTGTCGCCTACTGTAATAGGGAGAGGTGTGCCTACTTGTAAAAGATTCATTGTGGTTTCAGGGTCTTCCAGTCCACTTTGTACACTCTTAAGATGTTTATTGGACTAGTAATATCGCACTGCGGTGGTCAGCGAGGGTCTACCCTCGAATCCCAGGGGTCCGTGGACTGGCTTCAGGAGGTCCACGACCCCTCCGCCTCCGCTCCCAGGAGCTAAAAGGTTTTATGCAGAATTGTCACTAGTGCTTACTTTTTTTTTTAAAGATTTTATTTATTTATTTGACCGAGATACAGAGAAAGAGGGAACACAAGCAGGGGGAGTGGGAGAAGCAGGCTTCCCACGGAGCAGGGAGCCCCATGCGGGGCTGGAGCCCAGGATCCTGGGATCATGACCTGAGCCGAAGGCACGTAAAGCCTGAGCCACCCAGGCGCCCCCTACTTACGAGATTCTTAAAAGGGTTTGTGACCCTTTCATATGCTTGCCAGTAAGTCCTGGGAAATACTCTCTTTTCCTGACCAGATAATGGATAATGGTTTGTTACGCTAATGATTTGGGGATTGGGTGGTGGTGGTTTGTTTTTTTTGCTTTTTGAGGCACAGAAGAAAATCCGCTTAGCAAAATTGTTACTGCACTGACAAAAGTAAATAAACAGGCAAAAACAAAAATTGCCTTTTATTCATTTAGGCTTTAACCATATATTTCAGGAGCACACTTTTTGTGCCTCCCTTGTTTATGTTTGTGCGTGGAGGTAGATATGCAATGAAAACAGAGTGAATGGGCAGTGCTTTTTTTTTTTTCAGTATTAAAAAGGAGGGCACGGTGATTATCACAAATAACATAAGATGGCGGAGTTAATAGCAAACATATAAGTTACAAAATAAATGTAAATTGCTTAAACACATCCTTTTAAAGACAGAAATTCTCCAATTCATTAGGAAACGAAACCCACTGCATTATTAGAGTAGAAATTCAGAGTAAGAAAAACTATCAAAGGGAACAGTCATTTTGTATTGTTAAAGGTATCCTTTATATTAATAAAGGTACTACTTTATTTTAAAATTAGATAAGTAGCCCACGACCACATTCTCATTGCTTAAAAGAAACAGAAAATGCAAACGATATTCTCTGCCAGGTCTTTTCTTAGAGCATATGTCCTGGGATTGGAATTTTGCTTTATCTCTCCTGATAATGCAGAGCCATAATGCACCATCTAGTTTTGTAGTTTAGACACTTAGACACATCCTAACTGCAGAATACTTATAATTTTTTATGATACTTTCCCCACTACTGTACACTTGTTTTAGCTTCACCTAATTCAACAACAGTTGGTTTTGTGTTTTGGAGACTTGTCTTTACCAGACTCTTTAGGGAATTCCCCTTAGTTTTCATAAAAGCAATTACCTTTGCATTAAAGGAGAAAAAAAAAAAGATTGGTTTTGGGAAGAGAGCAGTCAGTGAACAATTTTTGATTCTGCGTGCTCTTTTGTAACTCCCAAACTTTTATAATTAGAAACAAACAATAATTTCCATTAAAAAAAACTCTGATCAGAGAGCAATATCAACAAACGGGGCTACCATTACATGGAGTTCTTGGGAAAGCTTTTACCTTACAATCTCATCTGATTTTCATAATCACCCTGAGACTTAAGGCAGACCATTTATTGTGGTAAAAATATATATAACAAAATTTACCATTTTAAGCATACATTAGTTCTTATAATTAAGTAATTACATAACAATTACAACTGGCTTGAATAAGTTTAAGGATAGACATAACTGACTGTAAGTTCAACAGGAGAAAAGTGTGCAGATGTCATGGAGAGTAGCCTTCTGCTTTGAGGGCTGAGTGTACCCTCAGTACAGGATTTATGGGAAGATGGAGAGCACTGTTGAATTCAGCAATGTGTTATGTAGGGGTTGGTTAGAAGAGCTTCTCTGTGCGTTTATTGTTGTGCTCCTGTGAGACTAAAGTTCACAGGATAGATTCTCAGATGCAGAACTGCAGGTCCAAAGTGAAATGCCTTTGAAATGGTGACAGATACTGCCAACTTGCCATTCAAAAAGGCAGTACAAATTATATATTACTACCAACAGTGTGAGATCACTTTCATACACCCTCCAGTCCTTGTTATCAAACTTCTTAATTTTTGCTTTCATCTGTTGGATGGGAATGGTATCTTGTTTTAACTGCCTGTCCTTGATCACTCCTGAAGTTGAGTGTCTTTGTTTGAGTATGTTTGAGTAGGTTTATTGGCCTTTTCCATTGCACTATGAATTGCCTCTTCTTCTCCTTTGACTTTTTTTCCATTGGGTTGTTTATATTTATTTTCCTGATTTGTAGCAGCTCCTTATACATTTTGGATATTAATTTTTTTTAAGTAGGCTCCATGCCCAGCATGGAGCCCAATGCAGGGCTTGAACTCATGACCCTGGATCAAAACCTGAGCTGAGATCAAGAGTTGGATGCTTAACCAACTGAACCACCCAGGCGCCCCTGGATATTAATTTTTAAAATGTGTTTGCAAATGTTTTCTCCCACAGTATAGTGTAGGGGAGGCAATATAGTATGGTGATTATCCATATGGGTACTGGAACCCAACTGCCTGGATTTGAATCCCAGCTCTGCCACTTCTTATTTGTGTGCTCTTGAGCAAGTTACTTAACACTATGTGCCTCAGTTTCCTTATCTGTAAAATGGCAATAACCATAATACCTGCCTCACTGCGGAGGGTTGTTTTGGCATGTTATATTTTCACTTTATGGGGTTTAATGATTAAATGAGCTAAGGAGTTGGGAACAGGGCCTGGTGAAAGGCTGACACTGAATGCTTACTGTTTGCCACTTGCCTTCTTTGCGGTATGTTTTTCCATATAAAATTTTCTTTTTATTTTTGTAGGAAATTGGTCAATCTTTTTATCTATGCAAGCCAAGTCTTCTAGATGTTGTGTCTTATGAATAGGAAGAGGTACACTTTACAATGAAAAGGTAACAGTTGTGAACTACTATGACCTGGCCAACCAAATACAGGTTTCCCCTGCTAGCTGAAAGTAGAGTGTTCCTATGAAACCTTTCATAAGCCTAAATGGAGTAAAGCAAAGAAGCAATTACCATTAATTTACATGGAAAAAATTTTTAGCATTCCCAGATGCCCAAAAATAACCTTTCTTAAGCTTTCCTGATACCTTAGGACACATCTTGCTAACAGATGCACAAAATAAATCGAGATAGAGCACAGATGCTCATGGACACAGTTCAAAGGGCTAGCAGCTGATGCTGAGATGCTGAGAGTAGTGCCCAGGGCAGGAGCTTGGCGGGGCCACACTGGTGGCTTTGGGTGCCTGCTGCCTCTATGAAGTCTTGCTGCAAGACTAATGCTTAATGCTATTTTCACTTTTTTTCATAAAAGCGAAAATCTCCTTCGTTTTCTTTGTTATGGAAAACAGGTACTAATGTAATGAATGCTATTTTCACTTTTTTTCTGTAAAGGGTGGCCTAACACAAACTTTCAAAAAGTGGGATAGAAAAGTGGGTTTCTGTCAGAAACCAGAGCTCAAGTCCTACACCCTATATATAGTATTCTGTAGGAGTGGGACATAACAGGGATATAGGGAATCTGAAAATTACATAATTAGGTTGGTTTATAATATCCGTACTGAACTTTGCACTCAGCTAAAGAGGTGCTGCCCCCTGAGGTAGTCATAGTCTGTGTGGTTGTTGAGCGCGTGGCAGATTACTAACCCAAACTGAGATGCTGCGTGTGTAAAATGCATACTGAATTTCAAAGATTCAGTACGAAGACAAAGAATGTAATATCTTTTTTATAATTTTATATTAACTACAGGTTGAAGTGATAATATCTTGGATATACTAAAAATATCTTAAATATTTGCTATATATTATATATACTGGATATACTAAAATACCTTAAAGTCAGGGCTCTGTGATTGAAATCTGAGCCCGGGCAGGCGCATCACACCTTGCCCCGCCCCTCAGGGTCTGCCCGGCCCCGCCCCGGTTGCGGCCAAGACCCGGGGTGGCTGCCTTCCTGCTGTCTCTGGGAAGGGCCTGCTTCCCGCCCCTTCCGTGCCCCGCGCGCGTGCGCACTCCGGCAGAGCTTGCGGAGGTCTTCTGGGGTCCCGGTTTTCCAGAACCCCCGCGGGACCCTCCCGCGGAGGACCTGGCGCTCGCGGGAAGGCCGGGGTTGGCTGGCTATGCGTTGGGGGCTGCACCCGCGCGGGCCGGGAGCCGCCGCTCTGGCCGCGGCCCGGAATTTATGGGTGCCGCCCCGCCTTCGCTGTCAACCGGGGTGGCGAGGGACGACGAGGAGGCTTTTGGTGCGGTCAGTCACCGGGGCCAGTAACCAGCTGCAGAGCTCGAATAATGGCAGATATCGGGACACGGTGCTGCTGCCGCAGACCAGCTTCCCCATGAAGCTGCTGGGCCGCCAGCAGCCCGACACGGAGCTGGAGATCCAGCAGGTGGGCAGGGAGGCCCGACCTGGCCTGGGGCGAAGGGGAGCCGGGCCCTCTCCGGCCGCCGCTCCGGGCGACCACACCCCTGGCGGGTGGGACCTGGCCGCAGACTCCGGGCCCCTTTGGGCGGGGGTGTTATGGCTGGACCAGTGGAAATCATCTGCTCATCTCAGGGTTTCTTGCTTGAAAAACTCTAGGTGAATCCCTCAGAGGTTCCAGAGCAGTGTATTAAGGGGGATGCTCACATAGCAGCACAGAACTGAATATAAGTCTCATTTTTTAGGCAAAAAAAAAAGTTGGATTTGGACACTTTCCCAGTAACTTCTGAAAAGCAAATTAACATGGACACATATAAATAAAAATTCGATTTTGTGGGAAAGTTGAAGCTTACTTTTGTGGTGTCAGTAGGCGCCTAGTTGGAATTCTGAATTGTTTGCAGAATAGAGTAGCTGTACTTCCTCAGAGTCCCCTCCCTAAAATCTGCATCTGTCTCCTGTACTAGACTGAACTTTCTAAGGGCAGATTCACTTGTTAGCTTCTGTAATTTTGGAGTCTTTAAAATCCCTGTTATTCAGCATATATAGGTTAAGTAAATTTGCTTAGCCTAAATATTCTTACGGCAATTATCAGAGCTCTAGACTCATAAACCTGTTTTAGCCATCTACTTTTTTAAAGTGTTTTATTCAGTATCATGGATATGCCAGGAACTGTGACAATTTCAAACGTTTCCTCATGTATTTTTCACACCAGCTCTGTGAATTGGCTATTAACATTTTTTTTTTTTCAAATAAGGGAACAGCCCATAAGAGCAAAGTGCCTGGGCCAGGGGTACACACTAGGTGCGAGAAGGGAAGTAGGGCTGCAGTGAGTATTGTTGGGATTTGGTAGGTAGTGTTGAGGCCAAAGGAGAGCAAGAATAAGAGTGTGTGTGTGGGTGGGCTGGGATGTAATCTACAGGCCCTTCAGCATGGCAGGACTGAGGAGTGGATGGTGGGGAGTGCTGAGAGACTGGCCAGAATTTGGTGGTGCTAACTTTTGTAGAGCCCTGTTTACTATATAAAGAACTTAAACTTCAATCTGAAGCCTATGGGGAAACAAAAGATGAGGACTCAGATGTGCATTTTAGAAGCCTCACCATTGGGTTTTAGAGTTGAATACATTGGTATGGGATAAGAAATAAGCAAATGCTGGCTGTTATTTATGGTAAGATTCAGGCGGTATGTATTTGGTTGATGTTCAGACGTTATGGTTCTTTTTAAACAGAAATGTGGATTTTCAGAACTTTATTCATGGCAAAGAGAAAGAAAAGTAAAAACAGAATTTTGTCTTCATGATGGACCTCCTTATGCAAATGGTGACCCACATGTTGGACATACTTTGAATAAGGTAATTGTAATTTAATTTATAAAACTTGAGGGAAAAACCTTTATTTAAGTACGCTTTACAAAGGAGTGTATTCTAATTTTATGATAATTATGTAAGTTTGCATTGATGGGTAAAACTAAATGTGTTTAAGTAGGCTTCATACTCAGGGTGGAGCCCAACAAGGGGTTTGAACTCACAGCCCTGAGATCAAGACCTGAGCTGAGATCAAGAGTCAGACAGTCAACCAGCTGAGCCACCCAGGCAACCCAAAATGAAAATGTCTTTTTTTTAAAAGATTATTTATTTATTTATTTGACAGAGAGACAGTGAGAGAGGGAACACAAGCAGGGGGAGAGGGAGAAGCAGGCCTCCCGCTGAGCAGGGAGCCCGATGCGGGGTTCGATCCCAGGACCCTGGTATCATGACATGAGCTGAAGGCAGACGCGTAATGACTGAGCCACCCAGGCGCCCCAAAACTAAAATGTGTTAATAGAAAGCAGCAATAAACAGTTTTAGTGCTGTGTGAAAAATAACATCCCTGGTATTTGCTTTGAGCTTATTGTTATTTTACTCTAGTGAATATTTTAGTCAGTAAATAATTACTGGGCACCTACTATGTGCCAGACATTTTTCGAGACTCTGGGAATTGCAGTGAACAAAACAGAGGTGAGTCTTGTCTTTATGGAGCTTATGCTCTGATCAGGAGAGACATAAGAAGACAAGTAAAATATATAAATGTTAGACTGAAAGTAGAATGAATATTTGTTCTTCCCTACTCCTAAATTTATATTTATTTATATGTTTAAGCCTAATAATCTCTAATGTGATGGTACTTGGAGTTGGGGGCCTTTGGGAAGTGATTAAGTCATGAGGGCAGAGCCCTTATCAGTGATATTAGCACCTTCACAAAAGAGACCCCAGAGAGCTTCCTCGTCTCCCTTATGCTCTGTGAGAAGCTGATGGTCTGTGAACCTAGAAAGCAGCCCTCACCGGACTGAATCTGCCGGCGCCTTGACCTTGTCCATTTTCTACCTGGATTGTTCAGGTTTTTTTTACTGTTGTGTCTTGAGGGTTCTTTATGTATATAGCCTAGGTCTGAAACCTTTGTCAGATACGTGATTTGCAACTATTTCTTCCAGTCTGTAGCTTTTTTTCATCCTCTTAACAGGATATGTTGAAGAGTAAAAGTTCTTTTTTTTTCAGTAATCTCTACCCCCGGTGTGGGGCTCAACCTCATGACCCCAAGATCAAGAGTTGCATGCTCTTCCGACTGAGCCAGCCAGGTGCCCCTAAAAGTTCTTAATTTTGATGAAGTCCAGTTTATCAGTTTTTCCTTTTATGAATCATAACTTGTAGTGTAATGTCTAAACTCTGCCAAGCCTTTAAGCCTAAAGATTTTCTGCTATATTTTTTCTAAAACTTACATTTTACATTTAAATCCATGACACATTTTGAGTTAACTTTTATGTAAGGTATGAGACTTACACTGAGGGTTATTTTTTTCCCTGTGGATGTCTAGCACCATTTGTTGAAAAGGCTATCTTTCCCTAATGAGTTGCTTTTGTACTACTGTCAAAAATCAGTTGGGCAAATATGTGTGGCTCTATTTCTGGATTCTCTATTCTGTTCCGTTAATCTATGTGTCTGTCCTGCTAATACCACAGTTTTGGTGACTGTAGCTACAGAATAAGTCTTGAAATTGGGTAGTCTCATTCTTCCCATTGTATTTTCAGAATTGCTTTAGCAATGTCAGTTTCTTTGCTTTTCCAGATAAATTTTAGAATAACTTTTTGACTTCAGTATCAGAGAAGATCTCCCTGAGGAAGTGATCTTTAAGCCGAGTTTTGAGAGTACTAGCAGGTACCAGGTCATTTATGTGGGGTAGGTGATAAATGGCATCAGTCTGCAATTTTTTGAGAGAACTAATTTTAGCCCCCTCCCATTTTATTGAGACGTAAGTGACGTATAACATTGTATTAGTTTAAGGTTTACAACGCAATGATTTGATATAAGTATGTATTGGTAAACGAATACCACAATTAACATCCGTAAACATAATTTTACTGCTTCCTTTGATTTGGATGCCTTTTATTTCTTTTTTTGCCCATTTGCTCTGGCAGGACCTCCAATACTATGTTGAATAGGAGTGGTGAGAGTGGGCACCCTTGTATTACTCATGATCTTAGAGGAAAAGCTTTCAACTTTTCACTACTGAGTATGATGGTATCTGTGGCTTATCATATATGGTCTTTATTATGTTGAGGTACATTCCTTTTATACCCGCTTTGTTGAGATCTTTTATCATGGAAGGATGTTGCATTTTTTTTTTAAAGATTTTATTTATTTATTTGACAGAGAGCACAAGTAGGCAGAGTGGTAGACAGAGGGAGAGGGAGAAGCAGGCTCCCTGCTGAGCAGGGAGCCCGATGTGGGGCTCGATCCCAGGACCTTGGGATCATGACCTGAGCCGAAGGCAGATGCTTAACGACTGAGCCACCCAGGCGCCCCAGGATGTTGCATTTTGTCAGATGCTTTTTCTGCTTCTATTGAGATGATGATTTCCATTTTTCCTTCAATTAACTTAGTGTATCAGTTTTTTTGTGTATGTTTATCCATTCTTGAATACTTTTTAATTAGTGGGGGTTAGGGATAGTGTAAGTCTCTAAGGAATTTCGAAGCAAGGCTTTCAGGACCTTGAGGGTCTAGCTGCTGTTAAGGTTACTTTTAGTCTTTAATAAAACATAAACATTAAGGCGTAAGGCCGCCATGAGTTCCTTAAGGAAGGTCATGCTCTGCATGTTTCAGGTATCAGTGGGGTGCAAGCTATAAGGAGATTTATTTATTTATTTAAAGATTTTATTTATTTATTTGAGAGAGAAAAAAAGCACAAGTCAGGGGAGGGGCTGAGGGAGAGGGGGAAGCAGACTCCCCACTGAGTGCGGAGCCCAGTGAAGGGCCTTGATCCCAGGACCCTGAGATCATGATTTGAGCCAAAGTCAGATGTTTAAGGACTGAGCCACCCATGTGCCCCAGGAGATTTAATTTAAACTTCACTTCTCTTGCCTTTGTTTCCCTCATTGATTACCATGAGGCTTACATGAAATATAACAGTCTTCTAAGCTGATAACAACTTAACTTTAATCACATACAAAAAATTCTATCCTGTTACTACTTCTAACACATTTTGTTTTATGTTTTGATGTCACAATTTACATCTTTTTATATTGTGAATATACCAACAAGTTATTGTAGCTATAATTATCTTTAATACTTCTGTCCTTTGGGCTATTTTTTTTAGAGAGAGAGTGTGTGTGTGTGG
>NC_058408.1:11850770-11875877 GCF_002201575.2 Neomonachus schauinslandi | reverse complement strand
GGGGGGGGGAGGGGCAGAGGGAGAGGGAGAGAGAATCTTAGGCAGGCTACACACTCAGGGCTGAGCCTGATGCAGGACTGGATCCCATGACTCTGAGATCATGACCTGAGCTGAAATCAAGAGCTGGATGCTTAACCAACTGAGCCACCCAGGTGCACCTGTCCTTTGGTCTTTTATATTAGAGTATGGCATAAATGCACCAACATACTATACTCCTGGGGTATTTTCAATTTGACTATATACTTACTTTAAGTATTTTTATGTGTTTTCCTGGTAGTAAATAGCATCCCTTCATTTCATCTTAAAGAGCTCCTTTCAGAATTTCTTGTATGGTAGGTCTAGTGGTGAAGAACTCCCTCAGCATTTGTTTGTCTAGGAAAGTCTTTATTTCTCCTTCATTTCTCAAGGACAGCTTTGCCAGGTGAAGTATTCTTGGTTGGAGGTTTATTTGCAGCATTTTGAATGTGTCATTCTTCTCTGTCCTGGCCTGCAAGGGTTCTGCAGAGAAATTTGATAGCCTTATGGGGGAAGGGGAGTCTTGTAATTGACAAGCTTTTTTCTCTTGCAGCTTTCAAGGTTCTTACTTTGTCTTTGATTTTTGACAGTTTTATTATAGTGTGTCTTTTAGAAGATCTCTTGGTTGCATTTGTTGGGAATGTATGAGCTTAGTGAACTTGGATATCCACATATCTCCCCAGTTTTAGGAAGTTCTCAGCTACAGTTTCTTTTTCTTTCTTTCTTTTTCAGCTACAGTTTCTTTAAATAAACTTTCTGATTCTTTTTCCCTCTCTTTTCATTCTGGGGTTCTCAATAAAGCATAGATTATTTTTTTAAGTGGTTTCAAATTAGTTCTGAAGGCTTTCTTTATTCCTTTTCATTCTTGTATCTTTTATACCTTTAACTGGATAATTTCGAATGATCTGTCTTTCTTTCACTGATTCTTTCTTCTGATGGGTCACGTGGGCTGCTGAAGCTCTCCACTGAATTCGTCAGTTTAGTCACTGTGTTCATGATTTTCTTTTTATCCTTCAAGTAAATTTTTGCTGCATCTAGGATTTTGGATTGACTTTTTTTCTTTTTCAGCACTGTCCTTAATGGGATTTGATTAAATAAATCTTGGGAATGAAGTGGTATGGAATCTTAAAAGGAATTAGGCAGATATATCTGTACTGACATGAAAGATGTCCAAATATTATTAACTGAAGGAGGAAAAACAAGTTTTATTTATTTTTTTAAAAAAGATTTTTTATATATTTATTTGACAGAGAGAGAGACAGCGAGAGAGGGAACACAAGCAGGGGGAGTGGGAGAGGGAGAGGCAGGCTTCCTGTTGAGCAGAGAGCCTGATGCGGGGCTTGATCCCAGGACCCTGGGATGATGACCTGAGCCAAAGGCAGACGCTTAACGAATGAGCCACCCAGGTGCCCCGAAAAACAAATTTTAAAACAGTGTTACATTAGGATCTAATTTTGCAAAAAAAATTTTTAAACTTAGTATTTGTTATTTCTATAACATTTGTATTTTTTTTTTTTTAGAACAAGGAACCTATATTACTCTTTTTTTTTTTGGAAAAGCTTGTATTTCTCTTATAATCATAAACAACAAAGAAAATATTTAAAAAAAATTTTTAACATACTTAATGGCTAAAAAGCAAATCTGGAAAGTAAATGTGTTTGAATAGTCAAAAATTCTTTTTTTTAAATTTATTTTTATTTTTTATTTTATTTATTTGACAGAGAGAGACACAGTGAGAGAGGGAACACAAGCAGGGGGAGTGGGAGAGGGAGAAGCAGGCCTCCCGCAGAGCAGGGAGCCCGATGCGGGGCTCGATCCCAGGACCCTGGGATCATGACCTGAGCCGAAGGCAAACGCCTAACGACTGAGCCACCCAGGCGCCCCTGAATAGTCAAAATTTAAAGAAAGATCAAGGAACACATCGCTTTACCAGATAGGAATATAATGCAGTGTTATCTGTTCTGATCAATAAAACAAAATAGGTTGAGTTAGTAGATTTAATAGGTTATTTTGTTTATAGAAATCCTTTTAAAATTGGGCTTTCTCAGTGTTTTACAATGATATAAAGAGATATAACTAGGGTGAACCATAAGAGACCCTTAATTATAAGAAACTGACGGTTGCTGGAGGGGAGGTGGATGGGGGGCTGGGGTGATGGGTAATAAGGAGGGCACGTGATGTAATGAGCACTGGGTATTTTATATGCAACTGATGAATCACTAAATTCTACCCCTGAAACTAGTAACACACTATATGTTAACTAAATTGAATTTAAATTAAAAAATTTTTAAAAAGGAATAAAACAAGGTCACATGCTTTATATATGAATGATGATTATCATCTTTGCAGATTTTGAAGGATATAGCCAATCGATACCATATGATGAGAGGTTCCAAAATACATTTTGTGCCAGGCTGGGATTGTCATGGGTTACCCATTGAAATAAAAGTATTATCAGAACTTGGTGGAAAAGCTCAGAATCTTTCAGCTGTGGAAATTAGAGAGAAAGGTAAATAATCTCTTTTTCTGTTTTGAAATGGTTATTCTTAAATGCTGGTTCCTTGGAAAAGCCAGGGCTTAATTGAAGAGACTTTCTGTTGTTTTTTGTTTTTGTTTTTTTGGCTATAATGGGATCTGTTAGAAACCCAATTTTTGTCACAGAAAATTTTGCCTTCTCCCAAGTTGGTATCTCTCACAGGTAAGATTTCGTTTAATTGACTTTTATGAGAACTTATGTTCAGAGACTAAAGGAAAGATTTTGTGAGCATTTCCAAGTCCATTTTTCAGTTCTTTGATCTTCATATTTTGTGAAATTATTATTGTGCTCAGTGTTTTTATTTACTTTCCTGGATGGAGCTTGTTGACCTATTTCGAGTGCTAGACTAAAAGTCAATTCTAAAATACATATATATATTTAAAAAAAAAATTTTTTTTTTAAAGATTTTATTTATTTATTTGACAGAGAGAGACACAGCGAGAGAGGGAACACACGCAGGGGGAGTGGGAGAGAGAGGGAGAAGCAGGCTTCCTGCAGAGCAGGGAACCCAACGCGGGGCTCCATCCCAGGACCCTGGGCAAGCCAAAGGCATATGCTTAACGACTGAGCCACCCAGGCGCCCCTATATTTTTTTAAATTAATCTCATTTGATCCTTCAGTAGATTGGGTCAGGAAGGAATTTTGTGTTCTAAAACTATTGTATATTTAGATATGATTGTGAAGATTTTTTACTTCACTGTAGGGCATCTTATTATTGGCTTAAACTAGATGTACTGATTACTTTTTCTGTGTATAATGAAATAAGAATCATTCTCTTATCTTTTCTCAAATTAAGAGATATGAAAAATAATTTTTCCAGTTTATTTTTTTTTAAATGTAAGGTCATTGTGTAAAGTCTGGAAAATATTTTTGAAATTCTGATTAATTTTAGAATTTTAGTTATCTTCTGAACCCTTATAACTTTCAAAATAATTTTCCTGTTAAATACATTTTATAGTATATACCCTGTGTGTAATACCTCTGTTTAGAGACATACTAAACCATGTTTAAGAATTTATTGGTTTTCAGATGCTTTTCTCTTTTAATTTTTTTTTTAGCCAGATCATTTGCTGAAGCAGCAATTAAGAAACAGAGATCAGCGTTTATTCGTTGGGGAATAATGGCAGATTGGAATAATTGCTACTATACATTTGATGGAAAATATGAGGCCCAACAGTTGAGAATTTTCTACCAAATGTATGAGAAGGTAATGAAGTATTTTTTTCCTTTGGTATGTTAAATTATGTGTTCTAAAATTCCAGCTTTCATATAATATATTTGTCTTTTATAGGGCTTGATTTATCGATCTTACAAACCTGTGTTTTGGTCTCCCTCATCGAGGTACGTATGTGTTTTTGGTATTTAAAGTGGAGAATTTTGTGAGTCCCTCAAATATTTATGTCTAATATTCTTAAACCTTAGAACTGCATTGGCTGAAGCAGAACTTGAGTATAATCCTGAGCATGTCAGTCGCTCAATATATGTAAAATTCCCTCTCCTGAAGCCTTCTCCCAAGTTGGTATCTCTCATAGGTAAGATTTATTCATTGCTTAAGTTTATCAAAGTTACGGATTTGTAACATTTGCTAGCATATTTGAAATTTTATTTTCACAGATGGCTCATCTCCTGTTAGTTTTTTAATCTGGACCACCCAGCCTTGGACAATTCCAGCCAATCAAGCTGTTTGTTATATGCCAGATGCAAAGTAAGTATATTACTGTATTTTTTGTTTTATCCATAAATAGGATTGATTCCATCATTAGCATTATTTTGAATTTATTTCATCTTAAAATTTAGTTTAGTTCTCTTAAAATTTGGTGAATTATAACTTAGTTGTGATGTTCATATAGATTTTATTAAGCTTTATATGATTCCATTTAGCCCTCAATTCCAGCTTTTTTGAAAAACGAAACAAATGTGGGGCACCTGGGTGGCTCAGTTGGTTTAGCATCTGCCTTCGGTTTGGGTCGTGATCCCGGTGTCCTGGGATCAAGCCCTGCATCAGACTCCCTGCTCAGTGGGGAGTCTGTTTCTCTCTCTGCCTCTCCACCCCTGCCCCAACCAGGCTTGTGCTCTTTTGCTCACTCTTTCTCAAATAAAAATCTTTAAAGAAAAGAAGAATGAAACAAATGTAACAGATGAAGTTCTTTGAAAGTAGTGCTTTTTTGATCTTGAAGTTTGTTTTCCTAAAATGATGTAAAACATTTAAAATCCTATCTGTGGCTTTTCTTTTTTCATTATTAGTAATTTTCTTTTAAAATTTTATTTTAGGTATGCTGTTGTGAAATGTTCCAAATCTGGAGAGCTGTATATACTTGCTGCAGATAAAGTAACACCTGTTGCTTCTGCTTTAGAAACAACATTTGAGGTTATTTCAACATTTTCAGGTAAAGGCTTATAGATATTCTGACCATCACAGTCATCAGAATATCCATTTGATCTGAGTTTACTACTTTGCTAAATATTTTGCGTTGTGAATTGAAACAGATATGGCTTCTACCTTTCTAGAATATATTTTGCGTTGATTATTCTAAAGGAAAATATATATTAAACATGATAGGAGTATAGAAAATATGAACACTGACAAAAGCACAATAGTATTTCTGGCAAATGCCTAATGTAAAATTAGGTAAATGTCCTTTGAACAATGTAGAATATACAAATATCCTTTTAAAATTTTATTCAAAATTAAATCACTAAAAATTAACCTTTATCTGATTTAATCAAAGGTGCAAGGAAGGAAATAAATATCTTTATTTTTTGGTATATGATTTTAATGAGGAAACTTAGTAAATTCTGAAAATTATTCCAAAGATTGTACTTCTATCAAAAGAATCCTTAATCTTTAATTTGGGACTTCTAAAGTATTGACTGGTTTTGAAATATAATTACTAAAATCTAGGGAAATTTAAAATCCTCCTTGATCTTTAGGGATGATACATCTTTGAATTTCTTGAGTTTCTTACTTAAAAAATAAATCACAGGGCGCCTGGGTGGCTCAGTCAAGTTAAGTGTCCAACTCTTGATTTTGGCTCATCGTGATCTCAGGGTTGTGAGATCGAGCCCTAAGTCAAGCTCCACACTCAGCTTAGAGTCTGCTTGAGATTCTCTTTTCCTCTCCCTCTGCCCTTACTGCTTGTGCTCTCTCTCTCTCTCTAAAGTAAATAAATAAGTTTAAAAAAATCACACAAATAGAATGAATAGAGACATCCCAAAATGGAAGGATTGCCTAGCTAAACAGAGAAGCCCTCTAAATGTATCATTTCAGATACAAGCCAGTTAGAAGTTTAAGTAATCTTAACAAAAATAAAAAGGGTTTTATGTCAAAAGCAGGGAAGAAGCTACAAAATGTTTGATATTTAATACCATTTGGTCCTTATTGGTACAATAAGTAAGTTAGAGGATCCAGTATATTCTTTACTCCAAACTGCCTTCTACCCCTTTTTTAAGCACAGAAGGTATTATAGACTTCATTGACAAGTTAGATGTTGTTATAGAAGCTGAATGGCATTCTCACAAGGTTTTTGAAAGTGCTCAGGTTAAATTTAAGATCACCTTTCTAGATTGGGTAATTGTTTCAAATTATGACAGTCAGAGAATCATTGGGTTGCCATTTTGAGCCACCGCATTTCAGAGAAGTAGATATACTTCTCATCTGTAGCAAAATAAACTGGTGACAATTAGCTTATTACTTATTAAAGTAGTAGGAATTTTGAACAGCTAAAATGGAATAATTTGTGTAGGATAGCTTTTCTTTCCAGAAAAATATAAATTGTTTTTTTATTGATCATTCAGAGATCTTTGTTGGGAGGTGAGGGAGAGTATTAAGTGGTAGATACACTAAGTATGGGGATAAAGGAAAGTTAATAGATGAAATTTACTTCGCCGTAAACCTTTAATTTCCATACTAAAAATGCATGAAAAGTACAACATAGGGTCATGGGGACTGGCCTTACTTACGAATCTAATTTAGAGAAGGGAATCAGAGTGAAAACTAAACAGTAAATTTCTCTAAAAATCAGTGTTGACCATTTTCTTCTTTAACAGCATTATGAATTATCTTGGAAAAAATGCATCCTGAAGTATTCAGGTTTTTCCTAGTAACTCAAGTATTTGAAATAGAAGAAATAAAGTGCCAAGTCATCCAAGTCAAACAACGAGGAGAGTTTGTGATTTTTTTCAGAAAAGGGAGTTCCTTGTTATTAGTTATAAAGGAATGTTAGTTTTTCTCAAGCCTTTTACTCATTGTGCTGTTTTAACCAAAATGAAATCAGCGACAGGGTTATCTATGAAATGTCAAAGTTACAAGATTTTTGTTGTTCTTCTAGTGATATTGAATGGGTTACTTTTCTTTGCTCTATAGCTAGAAAAGAGGATTATAAAAGTGGAGACATTGCTCGACGAGGACAGTTTTTTTTAAAGTTAATATTATTTAGTTTGGAAGAATGAAGGGCGGTTTGTGGGGAAGATCTTAGGAGTAAAGGGGCCATTGACGTTTCTTTAATTATTGAAGAGTAGATAGGATGACATACTTATTTAGTACATTCTGGTGAATGTATAGGTGGAGCCCGGTAATCTTTTTGAAGTTTGGAGAATTATTTATTTATGTTATGTTTAGAACATGTGAAAGATAAATTTATAGAACCCAAGTCAAGAAGCAGTAAAGGTGGGAAACGTTGCTAATGGTGTAGAAAACCTGATAGATGATGGGTCTGATACATTATTAAAGGGGTTGGAGTTATATAGAACATTAGAGTCATACTTGCCCTGGAAGTTGAATTCAATCATTTATTAGCCATGTAACGTCAGGCAAATTGCCTACATTTTCTTGTTTTCTGATTTGTAAATTGCAGATAATCTTAGGTGTTTTGCAGTATTATGAAGATGAAGTAAAAATTTATGTTGAGCCCAGTACACCGTGGGTACCCAGTGACTGTTAGGTATTATTTATCATCTCTTACCTTTTTAGGGTAACATTATGAAAAACAACAACAGTTCCCTCAGAGAGAGTGTTAGAACCTACTGGTCATTGATATGTTGATCTACAATTTCTTTGTCCTTATGCTCCAAAAGGTGCATAGCCGTACATAAATTAGAGAAATCTTCTAGGGCCCATTTGAGTTATCTGTTATAATAATTGCTAATATTTTAAATCATTTATTGTATGACAGGTATTGTGCTAAGGGCCCGACATACTTAAAATGCATTACCTCAGTTTGTACTCATGGCAATCCTCTGAGGTAGGAATTGTAATTATTCACATATTATGGATTCCTTAAGGTCACAGTGCAAGTAAAAGGGGAAGCGGAAGTTTGAGTCCAGTCTCGTTCCAGATCCTGCACCTTTCACCTGATATTGCTACTGTTGAAGAGGTAGAAGCATTGTCACGTAAAATAAGTCTTAATTATGGTTTTTTTTCCCCACAGGTGTAGATTTGGAAAATGGTACTTGTGCTCATCCTTTAATTCCCGATAAAGCCTCTCCTCTTTTACCTGCAAATCATGTGACCATGACAAAAGGAACAGGGTTGGTTCACACAGCCCCAGCTCATGGTATGGAAGATTACAGTGTAGCTTCTCAGCACAACCTGCCCACGGTACTTTGCCTCTTTTTTCTTTTTTAATTATTGCTTTTGTAGAATTAAAGTGATAAGTCCTAACTAGTATCTTTATTTTTTGGTGATAAGCAGTCATTTTTGTTATAATTAAGTTGTGACGTGCTTAGGTTTGTTCAGTCCCCTAATGCCTCATTAATTCATACTAATTGATAAAGATTTTCCTAACACAAAATCGGCACAAAATTAGAATTGAAAAATACATATTAAGTGGGGACAATTTTTTTCTTTCAAGTACTAATTCATGTAGACATTACTTTTAGTTTCTGAAAAATGGCAAATAGGTTTTACGAGTTGAAAAGAACAGTTTGGTTTTTGTTTTTTAAAGTAAACAGTCCTTTCTAAATTTATGTTACACATGCCAATTAGGAAGTTTTTCCATTTAGTTAAAGTTGCACCCCAAAGTCAGCATGATACTTGTACATTGCCATAGATCTGGAAATTAATACAGACCAAGTTAAAGGTGTTTTTGGTATATTTTACTTTTTCAAAAATTATTTTATTTTTCCTCATGATAAGTGTACTCAAAATGTTAAAAATAGATCTACCTTACAATCTGGTAATCACACTACTGGGTATTTACCCCCCAAAATACAAAAACACATATGAGTGAGATCATATGGTATTTGTCTTTCTCTGACTGACTTATTTCGTTTAGCATTGTACCCTCCAGCTCTATCCATGTTGTTGCAAATGACAAAATTTCATTCTTTTTTATGGCTGAATAATATCCCAGTGTGTATGGTGTGTGTGTATACACTCTATCTTCTTTATCCGTTCATGTATCGATGGGCATTTGGGCTGCTTCCATAGTTTGGCTTTGGTAAATAATGCTGCAGTAAACATGGGGTGCATTTATCCCTTTGAATTCGTGTTTTGTTGAGTTTTATAAGTTCTTTATATATTTTGGATACTAAGCCTTTATCAGATATGTCCTTTGCAAATATCTTCACCCATTCAGTAGTTTGCCTTTTAGTCTTGTTGATTGTTTCCTTCGATGTGCAGAAACTTTTTTATTTTGATATAGTCCCAATAGTTTGTTTTTGCTTTTGTTTTGGGAGACATATCTAGAAAAATGTTGCTACGGCCAATGTCAGAGACATTATTGCCTATGCTGTCTTTAAAGATTTTTATGGTTTCAGGTCTTACATTTAGGTCTTGTTTTTCTTTTTCAGAATTGCTTTGGCTATTTGAGGTCTTTTGTGGTTCCATACAAATTTTAATATCGTTCTAGTTCTGTGAAAGATGCTGTTGGTACTTTGATGGAGATTGCATTAAATCTGCAGATGCTTTGAGTAGTATAGACATTTTAACAGTATTTGTTCTTCCAACCCATGAGCATAGAATGTCTTTCCATTTCTTTGTGTCATCTTGAATTTCTTTCATCAGTGTTTTATAGTTTTCAGAGTACACGTCTTTCACCTCTTTGGTTAAGTTTATTCCTAGATAGTTTATTGTTTTTGGTACAGTTGTAAATGGGATTGTTCTCTTAATTTCACATTCTGCTGGTTCATTATTAGTGTATAGGAATGCAGCAGATTTTTGTACATTAAGTTTGTATCCTGCGACTCTACTGAATTCATTTATCAGTTCTAGTAGTTTCTTGGTGGAGTCTTTAGGGTTTTTTTATATATAGTATCATGTCATCTGCAAATAATGAGAGTTTTACTTCTTACCAGTTTGGATGCCTTTTATTTCCTTATGTTGTCTAATTGCTGAGAATAGGACTTCCAGTACTCTGTTGACTAACAGTGGTGAGAGTGGACATCCTTTTCTTGTTCTGACCTTAGGGGAAAAGTTCTCGGTTGTTCCCTGTTGAGTATGATGTTGGCTGTGGGTTTTCCATATAAGGACTTTATTATGTTGAGATATATTCCCTCTAAACTTACTTTGCAGGGAGTTTTTTTTTTAAATCATGAATGGGTGTTGTACTTTGTCAAATGCTTTTTCTTCATCTGTTGAAATGATCATATGTTTTTTATCCATTTTCTTTTTGATGTGACATCACATTGATTGTTTTGCAAATCACACTTGAATCTAGGACTAAATCTCAAATGATTATGGTTTATAATTTTTTTAATGTATTACTGGATTCGGTTTGCTAATGTTTTGTTGAGGATTTTACTTCTTTAATTAAACTTGTGGTATGGGATGCCTGGGTGGCTCAGTCGGTTAAGTGTCTGCCTTCGGCTCAGGTCAGGATCTCAGAGTCCTGGGATCGAGTCCCGCATCAGGCTCCTTGCTTAGTGGGGAGCCTGCTTCTTCCTCTGCCTGCCACTACCCCTGCTTGTGTATTCTCTCTCTCTCTCTCTCGACAAATAAATAAAATCTTAAAAAAATTAGGTAAAAAAATAAACTTGTGGTATATGTTTTAATAAGACCTTTGCCTTTTGTGATTTAAATGTATAAATCCACAAATTTCTATTAATTGCATAAGAAGTACCCAGATTTTCAATGTAGTGAAAGACTATACTGAGATGTTTTATATATATTGTTTTGCTGGGGATTGTTACAAGATAAAATGTTTTCGTACTTTAATTTTTGAAAATAACCCTTTGTAGGATTGTTTAGTGGATGAAGATGGAGTTTTCACAGATGTTGCAGGTCCTGAACTTCAAAACAAGGCTGTCCTTGAAGAGGGAACAGATGTGGGTGAGTGTTGTGTATGTTATTATCATAAGTATATATTTTCTGAAAAGCAGCCAGCAGCAACCTTCGCTGGCTGTTCTCCGATTCTACACTTTCATTAGAAACAAAAATCTGAAGTTGTATTTTATTTTGCCACATGGTTTAAAACGGAGGTTGGGACTTCGTCATCTTTTGTTTTGAAGTTGCTCTATGTGGTTAAGCAAAGCAGGGCAATCAACAGGGAGAGATATTATTTTAGGGCTACAGCAGTGTGAGTTTTGTGGAAGGATAAAATCAAGCTTGAGGGTAGATGTTGACTGTTCTTTTTTTTTTTTTTTTTAAAGATTTTATTTATTTATTTGAGAGAGAGAATGAGATAGAGAGAGCATGAGAGGGGGGAGGGTCAGAGGGAGAAGCAGACTCCCTGCTGAACAGGGAGCCCGATGCGGGACTCGATCCCAGGACTCCAGGATCATGACCTGAGCCGAAGGCAGTCGCTTAACCAACTGAGCCACCCAGGCGCCCTTGACTGTTCTTTTTATAACCCTTGTACTGAGCACATGTTAGCAATGTTTATGTGTTACAATCTTAGGGATCCTCCAGCCTTGACTTGGCTTTCTGACTTTTTATAATTATGGATCCAGGGACCAGGTACTGTGAAGACTTTCCTTTGCCCACTAAGACTAAGGCTAATTAAACGTGGTATATTACTTGCCTGCGACTACCGTAACAAATTACCGTAAATTTAGTAGCTTAAAACAACAGAAATTTACTCTCACGGTTCTGGAGGCTAGAAGTTTGAAATCAGTGTTTTGGCAAGGCCATGCTCTCTCTGAATGTTCAGTGGAAGAATACTTCCTTGTCTCTTCCTAGATTCTGGTGGCTTCTGGTAATCCTTAGCAGTCCTTGGTTTATAGCTGTATCACTCTAATCTTTGCCCCCATTGTCACATGTCCTTTGCTCTTGTGTGTCTCTGTGTATCCTCCTGTCTTATTAGGTCACTAGTCATTGGATTTAGGGCCCACTCTAATCCAGTGTGACCTCATCTTAACTTGATTACATCTGCAAAGACCCTATTTCCAAATATGGTCACATTCACAAGTGCTAAAGGTTAGGACTTGAACATTATCTTTTGGGAGGATAAAATTCAATCCACTATAGCTGGTTTCTTCTGGATTCTTTGGAGACCACTTTAAGATTCATGGTATGAAAGGGGCGCCTGGGTGGCTCAGATGGTTAAGCGTCTGCCTTGGGCTCAGGTCATGGTCCCAGGGTCCTGGGATCAAGCCCCACATCGGGCTCCTGGCTCAGCGGGGAGCCTGCTTCTCCCTCTCCCTCTCTCCCTGCTCATGGTCTCTCTCTCTCTATCTAAATGAATAAATAAAATCTTAAAAAAAAAAAAAGATTCGGGGCGCCTGGGTGGCTCAGTTGGTTAAGCGACTGCCTTCGGCTCAGGTCATGATCCTGGAGTCCCGGGATCGAGTCCCGCATCGGGCTCCCTGCTCGGCAGGGAGTCTGCTTCTCCCTCTGACCCTCCCACCTCTCATGTGCTCTCTCTCTCTCTCTCATTCTCTCTCTCTCAAATAAATAAATAAAATCTTTAAAAAAAAAAAAAAGATTCATGGTATGAAAGACTACGAATTTCAAATGTAGAATTTTAGATATTATCCTATTTATCTTTCCTTTGCAGTGAAAAACCATGGGAATGGCTTAATTTGGAATCTAATTAAGGTTTTATAGTTTCTTCTTTTTTTGCCAGGCGATTCCTAGGTTATACTTGACAGCTGGTAAGTGGCTACTCTTACCGACTGGCACTTACTAGTCCAGGTTTAGTACTCTGGGAATTAGAGAGTTAGTAGGATTTTCATTGTACTTTTTAATTATGTCTAATGTAAATTGTTACTGATTTTTTTCAAGTTATAAAGATGCTTCAGTCTTCAAAGCATTTATTGAAAGAGGAGAAATTGGTACACAGCTATCCCTATGACTGGAGGACTAAGAAACCAGTGGTTATTCGTGCCAGCAAGCAGTGGTTTGTAAATATCACAGATATCAAGGCCACAGCCAAGGTATAAGAGACATCCTATTGTGAGTGTTGGGTTTTTATTCCCTCAGGTGAAACGGTTGCATGCAAAGTTGAGGTAGGGTTTGGGGAAAGGAAGGAATTGCTGCTATTATGATTTGGTGATTTGGTTTCATAAAACTGTAGTTTTAGAAGGATCTTGGATTTCTGTTCCTTCATTATACATGTGTGGCTTAAAGAGGCTAAAGGACTTGTCCAAATTTCCGGCCTAGTATAATGAAAGTAATAAAGAATTAGGACAGAACTGTGTTCAGGAGGTGAACCTTAGAACCTCAGTATCCTCATCTATATGGAGTTGATAATAATGCCTACCTCTTGGGGTAAGTGAATAAAAGCTCCAGAACAGTATCTGGCACATAGTAAACATTTGGTAAAACTCTCTAAAAACCCTGTGCTTCCTTAAGATTGAAATTGCAATTAATTTGAAAAATTGTTGCTTTGAATTAACAAACACTTTACAAAAATGGGTAGTCTAAATATTAATATGTATTTGAGCTCTGTCATTCACTATAAATATCTATCTGTGTGTGTGTGTCGTAAACAACTTAATTCTATTGAATGAAAGAGCTCAAATATCTATTTGTTAATCAGGCTGATAATGAAGATAGCTTTACTGCTTTCATCTTAACGTATAACTGCAATGAGTTGGTTTATTTGTTGGCCTGGCAATTGGAAGCTGTGCAAGCAATTTACGTTTTCTGTATTTGTATAGAGTGGGCAACTGTGATATGGACTGATTTTTTTGTTTGTTTTTTGCATTCCTGTGAAGCCTGGTTTCCTTAATTGTAAATGTTAAAATTAGTAACTTACAGCTCTGAACAGATTTTTTTATTGAAGAACATCCAAATGTGATGCAATATGCTGGAGCCAAGTGTTTTTTGTTGTTGTTTTTTTTTTAATTGTCCTTTATAGACAATTTTCAATTCCTCTTTGAGGAAATAAAATAATGTACTCCATGTTTTTACCACCCAAATTCAACATTAATCAGCTTTTGGCCAATTTTATTTTTGTCTTCGCCCGTCCTGCCACCCCTCCCTTTTACTCCTTACCCATTGGATTGTTTTGAAGCAAATTTCAGGCCTTGTGTCTTCCGTAAATATTTCAGCGTGTGTATCTGAAATATACAGACTGTTTAAATGTAATTCTAATGTCATTGTTACTGTTTTATAAAAGCAATAGTTATTGCTTAACAAAATCAGATATGCAGTCTGTATTCATTTTTCTTGGATTTTTAAACCAAGTATT
The DNA here is from genome assembly GCF_002201575.2 of Neomonachus schauinslandi. NCBI lineage: Eukaryota > Metazoa > Chordata > Mammalia > Carnivora > Phocidae > Neomonachus > Neomonachus schauinslandi. The sequence continues at coordinate 11,861,756 of NC_058408.1, read as the reverse complement.
AATCAAATCGAATTGCAGATGTTGCCATTCTGCCAGTAGGTGGCGCTACAAAGGGTTTCTGGGGAGAGGGTTTTGTTTTGTTTTTTAAGATTTATTTATTTATTTGAGGGGCGCCTGGGTGGCTCAGTCGACTGTTAAGCATCTGCCTTCAGCTCAGGTCATGATCCTGGGATCGAGCCCTGCATCGGGCTCCCTGCTCAGTGGGAAGCCTGCTTCTCCCTCTCCCACTCCCCCTGCTTGTGTTTTCTCTCTCTGTGTCTCTCTCTGTCAAATAAATAAATAAAATCTTAAAAAAAAAAAAAAGATTTATTTATTTATTTGAGAGAGGGTGGGGGGAGGGAGAGAGTGAGCAGCGGGGAGGGGCAGAGGGAGAGAAAGTTTTGAGCAGACTCCCCCTGCTGAGTGCAGAGTTGGACTTGGGGCTTGATCTCAAGACTCTGAGATCATGACCTGAGCCAAAACCAGAAACCAAGAGTCCAGCCTTTAACCGACTTTGCTGCTGAGGCACCCCCAGGGAGAGGATTTCTTGTAGTTCAGCTTAAGTGAGGAAAATGTTTAAATCACTCTGGAATTAGAAAAATGCTTTAAATAATGGATAGAGAGATTCTCAAAAATGAAGTTAACATATTTTGGCCTTTCTGGAGATTATTACCAGACATTTTCCTATACAATTCATCTTTTGGTAATTGACAAATGAATGAAATAAAAAACAACTTTTTGTGGGGCTGGAGGCAGGGGGGGTTCTTGAAAGAGAGTAAGTACATAGGAAGTAACTGTGACTTTGAGAAAGTGTTTCCTGTGTTGTAAACCATACTCTGTGAAATTAGGTTCTATTGTAATCCTTGTTTATTAACCTAAGACGGTAGCTTATTTTTTAAGTACTTAAAAATTATCATTGAAATCAAGTTTGAATGGATTTTAACTACAGTTTGATGAAATTTAATGCTTCTGCTAACCTTGTTATTGACAGTTTTGATCTCGAGTGCTTGGAAGTTAGTATACAATCTCTTGTCACATCCTCTAATGGTGAAATCTGCTCTTGATGTTATTTATTAGATCCTTTGTGGCCCTGTTTTCACTTTGTTTCATTTGGTCTGAAATCTGTAGTTTTTTAGTTTTTTGGACATGGGGAGGGAGACATGTGAATGACTATAAATGTCCAAAATAAAGAACCACTGGGCTAAATCATGGCCGTTCTGGGAAATTCGTTCTGCTTACTCTCACTGGACTTGATTTGTGAATCAATTGCAGGAATTGTTAAAAAAGGTGAAATTTATTCCTGGATCCACACTGAACGCCATGGTTGAAATGATGGACAGACGGCCATATTGGTGCATATCAAGGCAAAGAGTGTGGGGTGTTCCAATCCCTGTGTTTCATCACAAGACAAAAGATGAATTCTTGATCAACAGGTAGAATTCTTTCTACATTTTTTCAGTATTTTAAAGTGAGCTATGTTTTCTTCGAAAGTAGAAAAAGGGACTTTTGAGAATTGATACATGTTAAATCACATATTCAGTCTTGTCAGGGGGAATAAAATATAATTTCAAAAAGATGCTTTCATATGGTTGAAATTTTAAAACTATATTTTTTCTTTTTTTTAAAGATTTTATTTATTTATTTGAGAGAGAGAGAATGAGAGAGAGCACATGAGAGGGGGGAGGGTCAGAGGGAGAAGCAGACTCCCTGCTGAACAGGGAGCCCGATGCGGGACTCGATCCAGGGACTCCAGGATCATGACCTGAGCCGAAGGCAGTCGCTTAACCAACTGAGCCACCCAGGCGCCCAAAACTATATTTTTTCAATATGGATACTTACAAGCAGAGGCTCTGACCTACAGAATCAGGTGTCAGGAATCCAAAGATGAACAGCATTCAGGAGAGGATCCCTGTATGCAATTTTTCTTTAGGAATTAGAGTCCCTCTCTTACCTTAGGCTACTGTGTCTGTCTTTCTTTCTAATTTTATTTATTTATTTGCGAGAGAGAGAGAGAGCACAAGCAGGGGGAGCAGCAGAGAGGGAGAAGCAGGTCCCCACTGAGCGGGGAGCCCGACATGGAGCTCGATCCCAGGACCCTGGGATCATGACATGAGCTAAAAGCAGACGTTTAACCTACTCAGCCACCCAGGTGTCCCTAGGCTACTGTCTCTTTCAATAGAAATTACATTATGGGGGCGCCTGGGTGGCTCAGGAGGCTCTGGCCTTGATTTAATTCTGCCTTTGGCTCAGGCCATGATCCCAGGGTCCTGGGATCGAGCCCCGCATCGGGCTCCCTGCTCAGCGGTAACCCTGCTTCTCCCTCTCTCACTCCCCCCTGCTTGTGTTCCCTCTCTCACTCTCTCTCTCAAATAAATAAATCTTTAAAAAAAAAAATGATTTTATGTAATTATAGATCCTTTGAAATTTAAGAAACTGTAATATAGTTAAAGGCACAAAATTACATTTATTCTAGTGATGATTACCTTCCCAGCTATTTCTTCTCTTTTCCTTAAGGTTTTTTCTTTTTTCTTTTTATTTATTTATTTATTTGAGAGAGAGAGAATGAGAGAGAGAGAGCACATGAGAGGGGCGAGGGTCAGAGGGAGAAGCAGACTCCCCGCCGAGCAGGGACCCCGATGGAGGACTCGATCCCGGGACTCCAGGATCATGACCTGAGCCGAAGGCAGTCGCCCAACCAACTGAGCCACCCAGGCGCCCCTCTTTTTTTCTTTTGAAAGATAATACATGGATATAGTCAACAGTTCAGGGTAGACAAGCTTATATGGTGGAAAGAAGATTTTTTTTCCTAATTCAGGTGCTAGACTCTCCTTGAGGCAATGGAAAAGACTGACATGGTCCCTGGTTTGAGATCATAGTGAGATCGTAGTCTAGCTAGTTTATCTTCTAGTAAATTTAGGAAGGTTTTCGGTATTGCTGTTACTAACAGATATGGAAAGGGGAATATTAATCATTCCTTTTAGGAGTACGTCCTAAGTTTTCATTTTCTGTGAGTAATTTTGTTTTACTTTGGTTAATGGAATTTTTGCTAAATTATGTTTTAACATCAGTAAAAAGTTTGAGCCCATTTTGGTAAGTATTTTTACATTTTATCACTTGAGTATCCAGTGAGGTTTTTGAGGGCATGGAGGCCAGTAAGTAATGACTGAGGAGTTCAAGAGATTGTAGATGTAGAGTTGAATGTCCCTACTTAGGGGTTCATCAGAATTTTTGTGAAAATGTTCTACTTTTCGTTGTCAGTGTTATCAGTGTTTCTTTAGGTGGTCCTTTTATGAATGCATGTATTTTAGGGATTTTTTAAAATGTTGATTAAAGTGGGGTGGGTTTTTGTTTTGTTTTAATCATCTATAGCCACGTATTAGGTAGTTCTTAGTGTTTTTTTGTGTGAAAGTTCCTTTTCAATTTACTGTTTATTTTTATTTTTAAAGATTATTTGGGGGGCGCCTGGGTGGCTCAGTCATTAAACGTCTGCCTTCGGCTCAGGTCATGATCCCAAGGTCCTGGGATCCAGCCCCGCATCGGGCTCCCTGCTCGGCGGGAAGCCTGCTTCTGCCTCCCCTGCTCCCCCTTCTTGTGTTCCCTCTTTTGCTATATCTCTCTCTGTCAAATAAATAAATAAAACCTTAAAAATTAAAAAGATTATTAGAGAGAGAGAGAGAGTGTGTGCATGTATGAGTGGGGCAGTGGGGAGGGGCAGAGGCAGAGGGAGAGAGAATCTCAAGCAGACTCCCCACTGAGCACAGAGCCTGATGTGGGGCTCAGTCCCATGACCCTGAGATCACAACCTGAGCCGAAATCAAGAGTTGGACCCTTAACCAACTCAGCCATCCAACCGCCCCAATTTCTTTTCAATTTAAATACACATTTTATCATTCCTTCATGGGTGATCTGACACCTCATGGCAACACGGCTCAGGGAAGAACTAGAGCTCTGCCATGGACAAATATCAAACCATAAAACACCTCGTTTGCTTTATCCACAGAGGATATGGCATTTGAGTAGGGGCTTGAGGAGTAGGTAGGAAACAGGGCAAAGTATTTTGTAAGTAGAGAGTTCAGCAGGAGCTGAGGGCATGGAGCAGGGAAAGCATAGCACTTTTATAGGAACCATAATAGGACTGTGGGGTGTTGAGGAGGGTTTTAGAAAGATAAACACCAAGAAAGATTGGTTGGGGCAAATTGTAGTGAGTCTTGAATACTAGGTCAAGTAGTTTAAACTTTTAAATAGGCATGAGGAGTGAGAGTATATTTTAGGAAAAGAAACTAGAGCTTAGAGGCCAGGAAGTCATTGTAAGGCTACCTCAGTATTATTACTTCAGTTTGGAGAGCTAAGGCTGTTTGTCCTAAATATCATTGCCCACATTGTTCTTATCATTGAGAGCATGGTCAGGTGATACCTTAATACCTTAAAGTTTAAATAAATTTACACAAGTATTGTTTAAAATTTCACACTGTAGAGTTTTCTTTTAAGGAATGTTTATAAGACATTGTCATTGTTTCTCTCTCTTTTTTTGGTAGCATTTGAGGACAGGAGTTTTAGGGAATTTCCTCAAAGTGATTCAGGTGGACAAATGTATATATTAGGAAGAAGAGCAAATTGGTTTATTTGACCATTATTTAATCATGACAATAAAATGGTACATAGATCGATTGGTGAAATAAATGTGAGCTTTGTCAGAAAAACACAAGCAAATTTTCATCAGGTGTTATTTATATTTTATTTATAGTCAATATATTCATATGACTATGTTACAGATTGTTTTCCATGCATTCTCCCATTGTGTTGCTTGCATGATACTAGTTGAATTCTGATTTTGAAGTAGAAGAGATATACAGAATATTGGCCTACAAAAATGACAGACAAACTTAGCCAAATTATCTGTCAATTCATAGGTCATTTTCCTGTACACCATTTCTTAGTAATGACTCTAATCTTCTTCCGTTGTCGGGTCCTTCGTGTGACATGACACTTGATTTAAGAAGATAGGTATTAATTCTTAATTATTTGTGAATTTTTTAAGATAGCATGAAAGGTTATCTCTTTTCCTCCATAAGCAAGTCAGAATCAAGTGACTCTGATTTTGTCTTTCTTGGATCGTATCTTTCTATTGTAGTGAGTTGGTAACCATCAAAAGTAACAGCATCTCCACTGGAAATTGGCACACAGTCCACATGGAGTTGCTGTTACACTTGATAACCCCATTAAGCATACCAGAAGATTCCTTCTGCTTTTCTGGATGAAAGTCTGTAAGTTAAAGCCTTAATTATACTTGTTTCACAAAAAAAAAAAATCTTGATTTATTCACACTCTGAATAGGTTAGAGACTATTAGATTTGAAACTCTGATGTTTAATTTTGATTTGAATTAATGTTCTCATCTGCACTTTATATTCACATTTGTATTTGCTCAAGATATAATTCCATTTCTGACTTTAACATTATTGATTTTTCTGAATCTGCCATTATAATTTAGGTAGAAATCTATTCCTAGTTAATAAAGACAAATACTTTTTAGCATTAAAAAAGGTAAAATTTAGGAACATTCGCCACCTAGAAAGGAAAAGAAGTTGTTTATTTTGGATGATTGTATCAATTCAACAGTATTAATGCAATAATCTATGCATTTAGGAAACTTAGCCCCTGATTTCTGGAAATTAGGAGAAGTTTACAAGAAGCAATCAAGGAATTTCCAGTTCATTTTGAGTGCTAGATTTTTGTGGTTTTTTTGTTTGTTTGTTTTTTTAAGATTTCTTTATTCATTTTAGAGAGAGAGATAGAGAGCGTACAGGAAGGAGAGGCAGAGGGAGGGGGAAAGAGAGAACCCCAAGCAGACTCCCTGCTGAGTGCGGAGCCTCATGCGGGGCTTAATCCCAAGACCCTGGGATCATGACCTGAGCTGAAATCAGGAGTCAGATGTTCAACCGACTGCCTCACTCAAGTGCCCCGAGCGCTAGCTTTAACTACCTCTTGCTCATGTTAATAATAATGACCTTTTGGTGAAAAAATTTTACAATGTTCATTAAATAAAAAAAATTTTCTCCAGAGTTGTTTCCTGGAGCCTTTAAAACCTAAATATAGGATTAAATTAAAAATAGAATCCCCCCTTCAGATTTCATTGTGTTCTAGAATTAAATGTATAAATTTAGTAAATAAATTGGAAATGTTTAGCCTCTTACCGCATTCTTATTCCAGTAACTTGCAGAAGAAAAGTTGTCTTATAATCCTTAATATTTTTCCTTTAATAAAGACAAAACAGAGGAAACAGAATGACAGCAACAGTTTCTTCCTTGCTTAGTAGATCTTAATGCTGCTTAATTTCTGATAACATGCTAATTATTTAGCTCAGCTGATATCAAAGTCTAGAATGATTGGATGGTGTTACAGTTGCTCATACTACCCAGTGGATTTTCACTGGTTGAAACCTAAGGAGGGACACATAATGCATGTGTTTAGATAAGGCCCTCGCATAAAGTACAAAGTTTTATGACGGATTTATTGCTTTATGAAATACAGCATTAAAATGGAAGTATATAGATTATTTAGTGATAAGTGGTTTCACCCACTTTTATCAACAGTAATTTAGATTGATCTTTAGGTTATAAGTTAACTATATGTTTGTGTTAAGTATAGGATATTATCAACATAAGGGAAGAATTCTTAAATTTCCAAAGACAAATTTTGACTTTTTCCTTATATTTTTTTTATGAAAAATGTTCAGTATCACTAAGAAATACATACTGTTTTTAAAACAAATATTGTTTAAAATTGTTTTAAAAACTTTATAAAGCATAATCTCTGTTTCATTATAAACAGTTACACTTGTAATATATTTATCCATAAGGAAATAAGAAGCCTAATGTCTCTTGTATGAAGATAGATATGTAAGGCTGTCTCATACAGTTGATTATAAAGGACCATGATGATAGAAATAATCTAAGTCAGTTTTGGAAGAATGAACGTGCAGCCATTAAAAATGCTAGCTTAGCTCCTAATAATTGCCTAGTTCCCTACATATGAAAATCAAATAAATGTAGCCCATCCTGACATTTGGCTGTTTCTGGGTTTTTGCTACAGCATTATAATGACTATCTTTTAAGCACTTGTGGGGCATTTACTTGTATTTCTTTTCCAGATTATCCTCTCAGATTTTGTTTGAACTTACATTAAATTTATCTTTATTTTTATTTGAACTAACGTTAAATTTATCTTTATTTTATAATCTAGGATAGTTACCTCAAGTTTGTAGGTCGCCAGTATATATTTATTTTTATTGGAAATTTTGTTTGTGAAATTCTCTGCCACAATTTTTTAGGGTCATTCAGACCATCAGAGTACAAGTCAAGAAAAAGTTCTCACTTTGTGGTACCAAATCTGTGCACTTACATTTTGATTTGTTTGGATTGTGAGAGTATTGTCTTTGAAGTCTGCATTCTTATGTATCATAAATTTTGTTCAGTTTTTATCCTCGAACTCCAGAATTGTCTTTGGCTTCTTTTCCTGTTCTCAAAAATACAAGTAATATAGTGTTCTAAGATCTCAAAACAGAACTGAGTTGCAGAACATAATGCTTATTAAGGTAAATTTAGTACATGGTATTTTTATATTTCATGATACAAAGTAAGGAAGCAAGTCTTGCTGTAAATATTAGTGAGACTTGCCCTGTTAATGAGGCAGAGCTTTTTCCCTCCCCTCTTTAAAGTGTGTCATATTTCTTTTGGATATATTGAAAAAAAAAATTCTTTCGTCCAGATTCACATGCATGTGTTATGAGGGAAAATACTGGGTCATTTACACTACATAAAATATGTAGTTTTACTTATGACAGCTTTTTTGAAGTAAGATGAAAAAAATTAATCATTAGTGTAGATAACATTGTGTGGTTATGTCATTTTTAATAAATATTCTTAGGTTGGGCGCCTGGGTGGCTCAGTTGGTTAAGCGACTGCCTTCGGCTCAGGTCATGATCCTGGAGTCCTGGGATCGAGTCCCGCATCGGGCTCCCTGCTCAGCGGGGAGTCTGCTTCTCCCTCTTGACCCTCCCCCCTCTCATGCTCTATCTCATTCTCTCTCTCAAATAAATAAATAAAATCTTTAAAAAAAAAAGATTGTAATAAATATTCTTAGGTAAACAAAGAAAAAATCAAACTAACTTTCCTCCTCACTGAAACAGAGACTTACCAGTTTTTTTTAAAAAGTATATTTGCAAATAAGATGTATATAAAATGCTTCTTACACTAAAAAATTGTACATGTGAATGAATTACTAATATCTTTGTAAGAAAATATAACAAAACTTCAATTTTAGTTAGATCGGAGATGGTTGGCTAAACTTGGTAGGATTTTAGGGTTGCCTTAATAACTTGTCACCTGCAAAATTGGGATCTTTCTTTATTGTTTGGTATTTTTAGTTATAGTTCTAAAACTTCATTGAATTATCTGCTAGTTAGGGATATAAAAAAAGAACTTGGTCTCATTAGAGATGAATTTGGTCTTCTAAAATGGATGGGCATCATCTATAATTTTAAGATTACTGAGTATAATACTAGGACTTTTTCCTTTTTTAAGAATAAAATTTTTCACATAGCCTTCTTTCTGACAGCATTTCCCAGTGTTCACAGAAACTGAAGCTCAGGAAAATACTATCACGTATTCCTGTCAGTACCTAATAATTCACAGGTAGAATCTGGTCTTTGGACTTGCTGCTTGTTCTGTCAACACTCTAATCTCCGGAGACTGACTGGTTCCCTCACTTCATCTCTGGGTCAGGGGTTCACTGGGCATGGGTAATAGAGTCTTTTTGCCTTTGCTTAGCAAACCCCGGAGAACAGGAGTGTGAATTTACAGTTACAGTGGTTGTCTTGATAGATGAGTTAGAGAAGCTGAATGGAGAAGTAAAAACAGAATTGAACCATGATTTAGGACACACAGTTTTAAGGCCTGGCATTAACTATGTTACTTGCATAGGCCTCATGACTGAAGGATCCCCGAGGCACGGAACAGTGTCTCTGTCAGTACAATGTTTCTGTGAATCTGATTAGATGGTGCTGGTAAAGTGCTTTGAAAAATACAATGTGTGGTATGCACCTAAATGCTTTTATGTTGATTAATAATATTAATCCTAATATCTCTTCCTTATTTCCTAAATTAATATGAAATTTGAACTATTTGCTTTTGGTTTTGTGTTATTTTTTAATCTACTTATTTCCAGCACATTTAAAACTGTTTTACTGTTTTATTTTACTGTTTACCTAAAGTTACAGCCTAATGATAACATTTGTAAAAATAAAACGTCAAAATGACACTCGTATTTAGAATCATTCTTTTCTATGAGCGTTTCAGAAGTGGTACGAACATTTTATCTTCTCTAATTGTGTACGTGTAAATGTACTTTGCTAGTATCTCTGTAGAGGGGGTTCTTTTAGGAAAATAGAGTTACGTTATTCATATTTTCTTTTCCAGTGTATTCTGATTTTCTTAACTGTTAAAATGTTCTGTGCAAACTATATAAAATAGTAATATGTAACTATTGTCATATAACTAGGTATTGCACAAAGTTTTTATGGTCTCCTATCACAAAAGTTTATCTTTACTGTTAAATAACAGTCCATTGAAAATGTATGACTACAAGAAATATGGACTTGTGCCCATTTATTATTATTGTTTATATTGTATTCTCTTTAAAATCGATGCTGATAACATTATACTTATTCAGTCTATCCTTCCTAGTATACAAACTTAGGTATTTGGAATTTCCATTTTGAGAGCCTGTCTAATTCGTAATACCCGTTTGATTTTTGCTTCCTACAACAGTTTTTTCATAAACATTTTATTTATGAATTATCAGACCAAGAGAGGTTAAATGATTTACCCTACATAGTCATCATTAGTGAGAAGCAGATCCATATTGAGAATGTAAAGCTTTTCCTACGCACTCCTCTTTCCATGTACGTCGACTCTGACGAGCCTGCAGTTAATTCTTAGTTGTGTTAATGGAATGTGGTAGAAAAGAAGATAATTCAAAAGTTAGCTTTAGTATCTGTGAATACTAATATGGGCATGTGTTTTGGTAATTGGTTAACAAAATTACTGTCTGAATTTACCTGACTTCACAGAATCAGTTTGAATAATAGCTAATGCTTATATAATGCTTATTAGTATGTGCCAGATACCGTTCTAGGCATTTTATACATAAGCTTAATTAATATCCATAATAGCTCTCTTGATGATGCTATTATTATTTGCATTTTGCAAACAGACACAGAAATGTTAAGTGTTGTGCCTGGGGTCACATAACTAGTAAGTGGTGGAACCAGGAACTGCACCAAAGCTGTATGGTTCCAGGGTCCATGCTCTTGACCATTATGTGTCCCCTGACTCAAAGGAAAGCAACTAGAGGAAGTTCTAATGTCAATAAAGCTGTGATAATAAATTAAAAGTACATTATTCCTGTGAGAAAATTTAGTATAAACTTCCCCTGATTTTGATTTTCAAATAATTTATAATTGTGTGTCTTCCCAAAGATATGGTCAGTTAAAATATTCATTCGATGTGTATTTGTTGGCTTTTTACTGTATGTCGGGCACGTGCTAAGTTTTTCGTGGATCATCTCATTTAGTTGGCAGGCAATCTGAGGGAAGTGTCTAGACTTGCTACAATGTGAGCTCCGTTAGCGCAGGAACCTTATCTGCCTTGTGAACTGCTGTACCTCCACTTCCAAGAACAATGTCTAAGATGCTGGAGGTTCTCAGTAAATGTTTTTGAACAAATGAATTCTCCTTAACAGAGGAACAACCAAGACTTAAAGACACTTAGTACTTGTACTTAGTACAAGTACTTAGAACTTGCATGGTCGTACATAAAGTTTTAGTACTTGTGTGTGGTCGTACGGGAGGTTTTAGTAGTTGTGCGTGGTCGTACGGGAAGTTTTAGTTCTTGTGCACGGTCGTACGGGAAGTTTTAGTTCTTGTGCGTGGTCGTACGGGAAGTTTTAG
>NC_058408.1:11846539-11850760 GCF_002201575.2 Neomonachus schauinslandi | reverse complement strand
GTTCTTGTGCATGGTCGTACGGGAAGTTTTAGTTCTTGTGCACGGTCATACGGAAAGTTTTAGTTCTTGTGCATGGTCGTACACGTAAAAAGTGGCAGAGTCAGGATATAGGCCTGGATACCTGTTGTCAGAGTCATGCTCTGGTGTGGCCTTGCCTCTTATGCAGGTGAATTTGGACTTAGTCCCCTAAGTGCTGGAAGTTTAGAAAGGGGATTGGTGTGATAAAAGCAGTTTTAGCGGGCGCCTGGGTGGCTCAGTTGGTTCAGCGACTGCCTTCGGCTCAGGTCATGATCCTGGAGTCCCGGGATCGAGTCCCGCATCGGGCTCCCTGCTCGGCAGGGAGCCTGCTTCTCCCTCTGACCCTCCCCCCTCTCATGTGCTCTCTCTCTCTCATTCTCTCTGCCTCAAATAAATAAATAAAATCTTTAAAAAAAAAAAAAAAAGCAGTTTTAGGAATACAGTGCTGTCAAAGACGTGTCATTTAAATTAAAGAGATGAGGGGTGCCTGGGTAGCGCAGTCAGTTAGGTGTCCGACTCTTGCTTTTGGCTCAGGGCATGATCTCAGGGTCCTGAGATCAAGCCCTGCGTCCCGCTCCAAGTTCAGTGCAGATTCTGCTTGGGACTCTTTCTCCTTCTCCCTCTGCCCCTCTCCCCCATGAGTGTGTGCTCTCTTTCTTTTTCTCTTTCAAATCTTTTTTTAAAAAATAAATTGAAGAGGTGAGAATAGAGGAAAAGTCAGACCACTGCATCAATCTAGTATTGAGACAATGAGGTTCGACTAATATTGTATCAGAACAGAACAAAGAACAAATTTTGAGTAATATTTCAAAGGTAGAATTGACAGATGTGGTGTCTTAATTTGAGCAGAGATTGGAGGGAAGGGGGAGATAATTAGGAGATTTTGAATATACACCCCTTGTTAGAAAATAGATTGATAGAAATAGGGAAATCAGTAACTAAAACAAGGATATCAGAGGAAGTCTTTTTTTTTTAAAGGGTACATGTGGTCAATTTGATTTTATTTATATTGAACTTAAGATGATAGCCGTAGCCAAGTAAACAAGTAATTGAAGATAATACCACTAAGGTTTGGAGGAAAAGATAGGAAAAAATATTCTGTAGATAGGGGAAACTAACTGTTCTCTTTCTTTCTTTTTTTATTTTAGCAGTTTCTTAATTTTAAAATGTTCAGTGTTAATCACTGTAGTTCATTGAGCAATTCTGCCTTTTCCCTCCTAAAACAGCCAAACCACTGAGCATATTATTAAACTAGTGGAACAACATGGCAGTGATGTTTGGTGGACTCTCCCCCCTGAGCAACTTCTTCCTGAAGAAGTCTTATCTCAGGTAAATTTCCACGTGTATTTAACAGCCTCTGTGTGCGCTACGTGACTTAATGACAACATGAAGGATTCCTGGGAGTTAAAAAATTATTCTATCATCATGTAAAGTTAATTAGTTTATTCCCTATAAATTAGGAGCCGGTGCAGTTTGAGAGTAGACGTTTTTGTTTAACCATAGAAGCTTCGTATTTAATATAGCAGTAGAGTACAAGGGTTATTTGTTATCTTATTGAGGGCCAAGATTGATTTTTACTGATTTAGTTGACTAAGCAGGTAACAGTTGTGAGTATGAGAGTAGTTCCTAATGTTGGTGCCAGGATTTTGTAGGGTCTAAATTCGAGTTAACTGATTGCATCACACATGAAAAAAATCCAAATTAGAAGATTATTTCAAGAAATGAAAGCAGTTTATATCTATGTTAGTAAATGTGTAATGAAGTGGCCACAATCATCTTTACATGCAAATGAGGTGGTTGTACTGAACTGCAAAATACTTAGAAGTGTTTTAAATTTCATTTTAAAATGTGAGTTTAATGCTTGTAAGCATTTGATTTTTTTTAAGACTTTTTTTTGGTCCTTATTGTATATATTGTGATCTTTGCATAATTAAAATGTTTTCACATTATCTTCTTAGGTTGGTGGTCCTGATGCCTTGGAATATGTGCCTGGTCAGGATATTTTGGACATCTGGTTTGATAGTGGAACTTCATGGTCTTACGTTCTTCCAGGTAATTTTAAATAGTAGATTATAAACCAGCCAAGCAGTTTAGCAAATACATAAGTTACTCAGAGGAAATCTGTTAATCTAGGAATATTTTTTTTCTGTATTTGGAAGAAAACCTTTTTTGGTGGGGACAGCAGGGAATAAAATTGAAAATCTCCTGCTGTGGTACAATTTTAGACCTGGAAGGGCTCTTGGAGATCATTTAATCCAATGATTTCCAAACTTTTTCTGTTTTTCCAAATGAAATTTCATATAGAACCACAATCTGTAAGATAGATTAATAATGGGAATTTTCTTCCTCCACTCAACCAGCTCATTCTCCTTGAGTCACTTGGCAATCCCAAGGCACTAGTTCTGTAAAGTTTAGAAATCACTGAAACAGTCTGACCCCCGTCATTTTTCAGAACAGGAAATGAGATTAAATTAGAGCCAAATTAGGTGATGGTCACATAGTTTGGTAGTATCAGACTAGAACTCACATATCCTGATTTTTGGTTCTCATTTTTCTTACAGAACCTTGCCTTTTCACAGCTCTTCCCCCCCTCTATGCAGACAGCTGACTGATTTTATACTTAATCATAGTTGGGGCACACTCTTGACTTCCGGAATAGAGAGAAGGGAGAGACCGGGCAGGAGTTAGAAGGGAGAAGTAGGAGAAGGCGCACATTCGAGGTTGTGTTTAGATGCTTAAGAAGATATGCTTAAGGATACCAAGTGAACAACAGAGGTAAAATGCAGAATAAAGCTCGAAGTCACTATGAGGTTAAAGACAGGAAAGTGGTAGGTGGCAGGAGAGGGCGGATGGAGCAGACACTTCCTCACACTGCTGCTAAGGGACAACTTCGGCCCAAGAGGTCTTGCTTGCTTTCTGGAGCAAGAGAATGTGGGAAAGTAGCTTGTCTCTGCAGCTGGAGGTTAAGGGATCGCGAGGGATTGTCCCCAAGTTTTGCCTGCGATGTACTTCTGCTACTGGGCCTCACTATTTTTGTTTCTGCGATAAAGATATTTTATTTGGCTTGTTTGCAAAGTAAAAATTGGGGTGATCAGGAAATAACAGTATGATATGAAACAAATTCCGTAAATAAGCGAAATGAAGTCAGTCAGGAAAGGATAACATAAGCCCTCTTGCTCAAGCACAGTGACCCAGCATTACATGCAGATGTTACACTTGATGCTAACCATTCGACTTCTGAAATGTCTCCAAGAATGAAAACCATCCAGGGATGAAGAAATAATAAAGGAAGGCTCAAGTATAGTTGCAAATGTTGCATTTTCTGATTTAAAAAAAAATTTTTTTTATTAGTGAAAATATGACTCCTAGTAAGTAAATAAGTTCATTTGGGCCTTTCTAATTGCTTAGGAAATGTGAAAAGCAAAATCCATGTAAATTCACGTTTCCTCTATATTACAGCTAAAATATATATGGTAATTCATGATGGCCACATATAAGTTACATATTGGTAAAATCTTTTACAATTTTTATTTGATAATTCTCAGAATTATTATTTCATAAGTTTCTCCCACCCTATCTAAGAGAAAAAACTGCAAGCTTAAGTACTTTGTTTTCCTAAATTATATTGAAAATATAGGCAGATATACTACATAGAGTAGGTAGGTGAAGCAGTGTTGTAAATCGGAAGAAGAGTTATTTATCTACTACCACATTGGAGCAGCATCCTGAATTTCCAGAAAAGTACGCCCTATGCAAAATCGTGTCTTTATATTCCAGAGCGCATTAACTTTTTTGGCCTTGGTGAGAGTTGCTGCCAGAAGCGTCGTTGTGTTGTAACTTCTGGGTGGTTTCACACCACGTGAGAGGTGCTGCTACAAGCGTCGTTGCGTTGTAACTTCTGGGTGGTTTCACACCACATGAGAGGTGCTGCTACAAGCGTCATTGCGTTGTAACTTCTGGGTGGTTTCACACCACGTGAGACTTGCTGCCAGAAGCATCGTTGCGTTGTAACTTCTGGGTTTCACACCACGTGAGAGGTGCTGCTACAAGCGTCCTTGCGTTGCAACTTCTGGGTGGTTTCACACCACGTGAGAGTTGCTGCTACAAGCATCGTTGCGTTGTAACTTCTGGGTGGTTTCACACCACGTGAGAGTTGCTGCTACAAGCGTCGTTGCGTTGTAACTTCTGGGTGTTTCACACCAC